>NW_028261394.1:7428668-7441168 GCF_051295495.1 Thamnophis sirtalis
GAAAAATCTTCGATGGCTTAGTCAGCTAGTCACCAAGAATCTGCAGTACTTCGGATGCGAAACAGAACAGGGAAATGTGTGTCTTTCCAGACTCAGGCAGTAGCAGGACAATCCCAGGAAAAGAAAGGGGAAGAGGAAGAAAGGGAAGGGAAAAGAAAAGGAGAGAAGGGAAGGGAAAAGAAAAGGGGGGAAGGGAAAGGAAGAAAGGGAGACGGAAGGAAGAAGAAAAGGAGGGAGGGAAAGAAAAAAGAAAAGGAGGGAAGGAAAAAGGATGGAATGGAACAGGAAGGAAAGGAAGAAGAAAAGGAGGGGCGGGAAGAAAAGGGAAAAGAAAAGGGAGGAAGGAAAAGGAAGAAGAAAAGGAAGGAAGGGAAAAGGAGGGAACGGGAAGGAAAGAAAGAAAAAAAGGGGGGATGGGAAGAAAAGGGAAAAGAAAAGGGAGGAAGGAAAGGAAGAAGAAAATAAGGGATGGGAAGAAAAGGGAGGAAGGAAAGGAAGAAGAAAAGAAGGGATGGGAAGAAAAGGGAAAAGAAAAGGGAGGAAGGAAAGGAAGAAAAGAAGGGATGGGAAGAAAAGGGAAAAGAAAAGGGAGGAAGGAAAAGGAAGAAGAAAAGGAAGGAAGGAAAAAGGAGGGAAGGGAACAGGAAGGAAAGGGAGAAGAAAAGGAGGGAAGGGAAGGGAAAAGAAAGGAAAGGAAAGGAGGGAAGGGAAAGAAGTGGGAGAATGGAAGGGGAAGGGAAGGAGTGAATGGATGAGGAAGGGTAAGGAAAGGAAAGGGAAAATGGAGAATGGATGACGAAGGGAAGGGAATGACTTACTTGGCTTGGATGCCCATCCAAAGCATTTTTTGCCTCTGCACCACATCTGGATGCTTCTTGACAAAATCCTCGTCGTAGCGCAGCTTGAATTCCCACCCTCGGTTTATCCTCAGGAAAGAGACGTGTTCCAGGAAGTCCTTCACATCCTCTGGACCAAGCTGCACAAAGGAGAGGTTTATTTATTTTTTTAATTACAAAAAAATAAAAAAATCATTTTCACAATCAAAGGCTGCAAAAGGTTGCCCAATCTGGCTGTCCATAACTTCCTTCAAAACACCCAGCTGCCGTGTCCTTGCCTTACGACCAAAACTGGTGCCAGAATTTCTATTCTTGAGTCAAGCGGTTGTTAAGTGAACTGGGCCCGATTGCATGGTGGCTAAGCGAGTCGCAGCAGTCGTTAAAGGAATGATACAGCCGCTCTGCGAATCCCCTTGTCGGAAATTGGCTGGGAAGGTTGGAAATGGCGACCACGTGATCTGGATTCTGCCGACGTCGTATGTACGGTGCATGCTTGTTGCCAAGCAACCCAATTTCGATCAGGTGACCCTGGGGATGCTGCCAGGATAGTTAAATTGTGAGGATTTGTCCTAAGTGATTTTTTTTTTTTTTTGTGCTTCAAATCGTCACTAAAGGAAAGTCCCATGGGTGCTTTTCCAAAAGGCAATGGGCCTTTTGGGAATTTTTTTTCCCTTGACAACGTTTCGTTTCTCAATCCAAGAAGCTTCTTCAATTTTTGGACAAGGGATGATCACTTAGATCAGGAGTCTCCAAACTTGGTAACTTTTAAGACTTATGGATTTCAACTCCCAGAATTCTGGGAGTTGAAGTCCACAAGTTATGCCGGCTGAGGAATTCTGGGAGTTGAAGTCCATAAGCTATGCCAGCTGAGGAATTCTGGGAGTTGAAGTCCACAAGCTATGCCGGCTGAGGAATTCTGGGAGTTGAAGCCCACAAGCTATGCTGGCTGAAGAATTCTGGGAATTGAAGTCCACAAGTTATGCCGGCTGAAGAATTCTGGGAGTTGAAGTCCACAAGCTATGCCGGCTGAGGAATTCTGGGAGCTGAAGTCCACAAGCTATGCCGGCTGAGGAATTCTGGGAGTTGAAATCCACAACCAAACATTTTCAAGGGAGGGAAAAAAACCACAGAAAAGTCCAATTGCCTTATGGAAAAAGCACTTTTGGGACAACCATGACCTGGAAGATTGAGAATCTCCACATGCACGAAATAAATGGTTATAAATTGAGTGCTGCCTATAATCAGACAGAGAAGAGAATTGCATTTATGGGAATAATGGCCACCCTGAAGTTTGGGGTGTGGTCTTCCAGAGAAAACAGGTAGACGGGACTACGCCCTAATAGATGCAAACTTTCTTCAAAGAAGGAACCTGCTACCACTTGTTGGTGAGCTCAAATATGCACGTATGCATGCATTCACATACACAAACACATATGCATATTAAAAGGACCAGCTTATTTGCTTCTCAAGTATTGGGGTGTGGGTGCAAATGATACACCCGAGTAATATAAAAATAATCATCTGTGGAATTCTGGGGGATTGCGTGTCCTCTTTGGAAATGGATACTCTGACCTTCTGCATTTTAACTCCATCATCATGCTAATCACAAGAGGCAGAGATTTTAACTCTGATGAAGACAAGCCAGCGGAGAGAGAGAGATGTTTATTTCTAATTTAGAAGCCTTTGTAGGGTTCCCACGTTGCTGCTTATTGGGCAAGCAAGTTACTCTAAAAGTAGCTATCAATAGGTTTAACAGGTCAACGGAGTTGGAAGGGACCTTGTAGGCCATCTAGTCCACCCCCCCCCTCACCCAAGCAGGAGACCTTACACCATTTCTGACAGATGGCAGTCCAGTCTTTTCTAGAAAGCTTCCAGTGGTGAAGCTCCCACAACTTATGAAGGCAACTTCTGCTCCATTGGTTGATTGTTCTCACTGTCAGAAAATTCCTCCTTATTTCTAGGTTGAATCTCTCCTTGGTTAATTTTCATCCATTGTTCCTTGTCTGGAGTTCGGGTGCTTTGGAAAAAAGCTTGACCCCCTCCTCTCCGTGGCAGCCCCTCAAATATTGGGACACTGCCATCATGTCTCCCCTGGTCCTTCTTTTCACTAGAGTACCCAGGCCCAGTTCCTGCAACCGTTCTTGATATGTTTTAGCCTATCAGAATGAAAAGAGATCATTCGAAGAGCCAGGGACATTCCCATATTAAAACATTATAAGCCAAACCTGGTTTGTCTCTCACACAGAACAAAACAGGCCTCCGATCTCGGGCACGATGCCATTTAGTGGCATTTACAAAACCACAAGATCTCCAGGCTGAGGAATTCTGGGAGTTGAAGTCCATAAGCTATGCCGGCTGAGGAATTCTGGGAGTTGAAGTCCATAAGCTATGCCAGTTGAAGAATTCTGGGAGTTGAAGTCCATAAGCTATGCCGGCTGAGGAATTCTGGGAGTTGAAGTCCATAAGCTATGCCGGCTGAGGAATTCTGGGAGTTGAAGTCCACAAGCTATGCCAGCTGAGGAATTCTGGGAGTTGAAATCCATAAGCTATGCCAGCTGAGGAATTCTGGGAGTTGAAATCCATAAGCTATGCCAGCTGAGGAATTCTGGGAGTTGAAATCCATAAGCTATGCCAGTTGAGGAATTCTGGGAGTTGAAGTCCACAAGCTATGCCGGCTGAGGAATTCTGGGAGTTGAAGTCCATAAGCTATGCCGGCTGAGGAATTCTGGGAGTTGAAGTCCATAAGCTATGCCGGCTGAGGAATTCTGGGAGTTGAAGTCCATAAGCTATGCCAGTTGAAGAATTCTGGGAGTTGAAGTCCATAAGCTATGCCGGCTGAGGAATTCTGGGAGTTGAAGTCCATAAGCTATGCCGGCTGAGGAATTCTGGGAGTTGAAGTCCACAAGCTATGCCAGCTGAGGAATTCTGGGAGTTGAAATCCATAAGCTATGCCAGCTGAGGAATTCTGGGAGTTGAAATCCATAAGCTATGCCAGCTGAGGAATTCTGGGAGTTGAAATCCATAAGCTATGCCAGTTGAGGAATTCTGGGAGTTGAAGTCCACAAGCTATGCTGGCTGAGGAATTCTGGGAGTTGAAGTCCACAAGCTATGCCAGCTGAGGAATTCTGGGAGTTGAAGTCCACAAGCTATGCCAGCTGAGGAATTCTGGGAGTTGAAATCCATAAGCTATGCCAGCTGAGGAATTCTGGGAGTTGAAATCCATAAGCTATGCCAGTTGAGGAATTCTGGGAGTTGAAGTCCACAAGTCTTAAAGGCCGGACACCTCTGACCTAGCCTGATTAAAAACCAAAAGTTTAAGAAGAGACTTACTTTTGTTACGGCAGCAACTTCCTTCCGTACCACCCACCGATCCTGGGTGAACTTCCATATCTGAAAAAGAAGGAAGATACGTTTCAACCTGGTGAATGCCTGCCTGTTACGTCCATGTTATAACATAGTGAAAGAGCAACTTGGCTTCCTGCAAAATCTTGATACTTAGAAAGACTGCCGAGATAAGCTGCCCCTGAGTTATAATTATTATTATTGATTGATCAAATTTATAAATCTCCCCCTCCCACCAACTCAGGGATATGACGACTCAGGGGGGGGTGTCCAGTAAAACAAACGTACTGGCAGTCCTCGACTTACGACCAAAACTAAGCCCAAGATTTCCACTGCTAAGCACAGGCAGTTGTTAAGTGAGTTACATCCCATTTTAACGTCCGTTTTGCCACAGTTGTTAAGTGAATCACTGCAGTACAGATAGTCCTCGACATTTGACCAGATTTTTCCCCCCTGCTAAGTAAGGCAGTTTTTTATGCCATTTTATGACCTTGGATGTTAAGCGAATATATTGTAGTTGTTAAGTGAATCACGGGTACATTAAGTGGACCTGGCTTCCCCTTTGACTTTGCTTGTCATAAGGTCGCAAAAGGGGGGGGGGTCACTTGACCTCCAGGACCGTCGTAAATACATGCCCGCTGCCAAGTGGCGAGGTGGCGCAGTGGTTAAATGCAGCACTGCAGGCTACTTCAGCTGACTGCAGTTCTGCAGTTTGGCTGTTCAAATCTCCCCGGCTCAGGGTTGACTCAGCCTTCCATCCTTCCGAGGTGGGTAAAATGAGGACCCAGACTGTGGAGGCAATATGCTGACTCTGTAAACCGCTTAAAGAGGGCTGAAAGCCCTACGAAGCGGTATATAAGTCTAACTGCTATTGCTATTGCTAAGTGCCTAAATTTTGACCATGTGACCGAGGAGGTGATAAGAGTGAAAAACAGCCACTTTTTTCAGTGTTGTAACTCCAAACGGTCACTAAACCAAGAAGTGTAAGTCCAGGACTACCGGTATTAAAACAGATCTTAACCATTAGGGCAAGAAATATGGAGCCCCTCAAGACAGTTAATAGAATTGGACTTACGTATCATTTCACAGTGCCTTTCAGCTCTCTCTAAGTGGTTTACAAAGTCAGCCTCTTGCCCCCAAACAGCTAGATCCTCATTTTAAATCTCCAAAGCATAAAAATAGAACAAGAGTTCCCAAAATGGACATCAAGCTCTTGTTGTTGTGGCCCACCAGTGGTCAGCGGAGCTGGCCGCAGACTTGGATAGTGAGGAGGTTGGGGAGGAACCTGGGCCAGTCCTGGAGTCTGGGGAAGGCTCTGATGAAGGTTCTGTATTGGAGGCAGAGAGGGGGCCAGAGCCATCTGACAGTTATCAGCTGCCTTCGGAGTCACACATCAGTGAGGCAGAAGAACAGCTGGAGCCTGTTCCCATTGTGCGCATGTGCAGAGTTGCAAGACAAAGGGAACAGCTACAGAACAGGGGTGAACTTGGGCGTAAGGCCACAGGTGGACGGTGAATGGCCCCTCCCATAGGGAATAAAGAGGAGCGAAAGGGGAGTGGAGTTTGCAGGAGACAATCACTTCACTTAATTAGTGTGGAGATTTGTTCGTGACTCTCAGAGACTCCTTGCCAAGTATTTTCTTGTACAATCTTGCATTTGGAAGATATCAGCCTGGCAGCCCTCCAAGCCTGATAAGGTCTGTGGCTGTAAATTCATCCTTGAAAGACTGTTTGCCGGGATTTTGCTGGATGCGAATGAGAGGAATCCACAAGAGCTTAATAAAAGGGGTTTTTGTCGGTGACAAGGAGTCTTGCTTCGTGGTTTTGTGAAGCCTAGGTCAGAAAGCTTGCTGCAGAAGGAACATGTGGGAAAGTAAATGCATTCTTGGTTCGGGCATTTTGGTACTCACAACAAAATCTCTTCCACGGCAGAGGACTTCAGCTGGGACGCCACTGTGCGGGCTGGAGGTATCTTTGGGGTAAAGGATGTCACTGTGTGTGTGGTGGTGGTGGGAAAGATAAAACATGTATTAGCTGCATCGAACACTCAGGCAAAAAATCCAGTCCAATTCTACGATATAGGTAGTCCTCAACCAAGTCCAAAATCTGCAACAGTTCCGAGTTATGACGGAGCTACTTGGTGGGAGCTTACAAGCCAGATTTGAAGTTCTGGTGGTCAGCTCCCATGGGTCTGCTTAACGACGATTGCATTTTCTTAACGACTAACACACACAAAGTCGTAAAATTGGGTTGGTGACCTGATATACGACCATACCAGAGGTGGGTTTCTACCAGTTCGCACCTATTCAGTAGAACCGGTTCGTCAAATCTACCGGACCGGTTAGAAGAGGTTCCACCTGTGGACCCGGAAAGCAGGCCACACCTACAGAAGAGGATCCAAATATTTTTGAAACCCACCACTGCTAAAGGGCTAGGGGTGCAAGGGTCTTGTAACTTGACAGCTTTAAGACTTGCACGCTTCAATACCAGAGTTCCTGAGCCAACGTGACTGGAGGAGGAATTCTGGGAGTTGAAGTCCACAAGTCTTAAAGCTGTCAGGTTTGAAGACCCCTAGTTTTTTTTTCTAAAGGGTTAGGGGTGCAAGGATCTTGTAACTTGACAGCTTTAAAACCTGCAGGCTTCAATGCCAGAGTTTCGGAATAGCTACTTGGACCGACCCAAGTACTAATTCATAATTTCATATCCGGTCACATGGGCGGCAAGCCACTCCCATCCGGTCACATGGGTGGCAAGCCACTCCCACAAAGGAGGCCACACCCACAGAGTAGGTTCGAACAATTTTTGAAACCCACCACTGGAGCATACCATAGGCTACAATTGGGACGGTCAGGTGCCATTACAGTCGCAACTCAAGGACTACCTATATAGCAACCAGAAACCCAACACACACACACACATTGTTGGGATATTTAGGAATTGGCAGTTCAATCTGCAATTAGCAAATAAAAATAAAGCTGTTTTTTTTTTACCTTTTCACCACCCAGTTTCCCTGGACTAGCAGCGCCACCTGCTGGATGCTTCGCAAAACCGCAGTCGGATCCGTCCCAGATGCTAGGAGGCTCATTAAACTGGCAAAGGCGATGACTTTCACTGTTAGGGGAGGGGAAAAAAGCAGGGACCCATCAGCCCCAGCCATCTAGAAGCCCTCCCCCCTCCTTCCCAAAACAGGGAAATTAGAGAGCAACAGGAAGGGCTGATCAAATCCAGATGCTAAGGATTCTACCCAGAATTCATCACGGGGGCCCCAATCAGGAGGGACCATTCTCCACAAAAGCATCTTGGTTACTACTTGGGAGGGGAGACCACTCAGAGATCACTTGTGAGATGGAATAGAAGTTGGAGAAAGTCCCCTCCCCCCCCCTTTCCCCCAAAGGCAGGAACAAATGTTTTTGCCACTCACCGCAGACCCACTCGCTCGCCGAAAGAGGGCAAAACGATTTAAGAGAGGATTTGGGAAAGGAAAAAATAAGAAAACCTACCATTTTTCATCAAGATCTTAATCTGGTCAGCCAGAGGGAGGGTTCGCAACTGAGCCATAGGCAGCACATTGCTTGGCGCGACTGGTTTTTCCCTGCACGTAAAATAAAATAGTAAAATTAAATGCTGGCTACTATGGCCTCCTCAAATTATAACTGCCCAAAAGGACTGCCGATTCTGTTCTACAGAGGAATTATCGAGTCTGTCATCTATAACTGCCTGGTTTGGCTCTGTAAGCCAACAAGACAGACACGGACTTCAGAGGAGAATCAGAACTGCAGAAAAAACAATGGCTATCAACCTGCCTTCTTCCGTTGAGGACCTGTACACTGCAGGAGTCAAAAAGAGGGCTGGGAAAATATCTACAGACCCCTCGCATCCTGGGCATAAATTGTTTCAACTCCTACGCTCAAAACGAGGCTATAGGGCACTGCCCACCCGAACAACAAGACACAAGGACCGTTCCACCCCCCCCCATGCCATCACTCTGCTAAGCAACTAATTAATAATTTATTAAGACTGTATTACGGTTAATTCTCCTCTTCCTTCCTAGTACCTATCTCTTCCCACTTATGACTATAACCATGTTGCTTGTCTCTTTTCAATTTATATTGTTTTCATTTGTTTCCTAGTATGATTTAATAGCTTATTAGTAACCTTGACTATGATGAAGTGTTGTATCTTTCCATTCTTGATGAATGTATTTTGTTCCCCTTATGTACACTGAGAGCATCCACACCAGAGACAAATTCCTTGTGTGTCCAATCACACTTGGCCAATAAAGAATTCTATTCTATTCTCAATTCTATTCTATTCTTTCTTTCTTTCTTTCTTTCTTTTTCTTTCTTTCTCTCTTTCTCCCTTTCTTTCTTTCTCTCCCTCCCTCTCTCTCTCAGAGCATCTGCACCAAATTCCTTGTGTATCCAGTCACACTTGGCCAATAAAGAATTCTATTCTATTCTCAATTCTATTCTATCCTTTCTTTCTTTCTTTCTCTTTTTCTCCCTTTCTCCTTTTCTCTCTCTTTCTCTCTTTCTCTCTTTTTCTTTCTTTCTTTCTTTCTTTCTTTCTTTCTTTCTTTCTTTCTTTCTCTCCCTCCCTCTCTCTGAGCATATGCACCAAAGACAAATTCCTTGTGTGTCCAATCACACTTGGCCAATAAAGGATTCTATTCTATTCTATTCTCAATTCTATTCTATCCTTTCTTTCTTTCTTTCTCTCTCTCTTTTTCTCTCTTTCTTTCTTTCTTTCTTTCTTTCTTTCTTTCTTTCTTTCTTTCTTTCTTTCTCTCCCTCTCTCTCTCAGAGCATCTGCACCAAAGACAAATTCCTTGTGTGTCCAGTCACACTTGGCCAATAAAGAATTCTATTCTATTCTCAATTCTATTCTATTCTCTCCTTTCTTTCCTTTCTTTCTTTCTTTCTTTTTCTTTCTCTCTCTCCCTCCCTCCCTCCCTCCCTCTCTCTCTCAGAGCATCTGCACCAAAGACAAATTCCTTGTGTGTCCAATCACACTTGGCCAATAAAGAATTCTATTCTATTCTATTCTCTCTCAGCTTAGTGTTTCGGTGTGTAAACTCAACTGGTAAGAACCACCTGTAGATGCAACTCTGAAGAATTTGAGTCTGGTCCATTCTCTAGCATGGGGAGAAGGTTAAACTAGCAGCCAACATCGGGCAGGGACATTTAAGAAATAATATGATTCTAGATCCCTCCCCCCCTCAAAGAATAAGAGAGATCTCTACACTACTTAAGAACCGAATAAGCTTCTTGTGTGAGTAGTGAAACGTTTTCAAGGGGGGAAAAACCAAGGAAGTTCAGTTGCCTTTTGGAAAAAGCACTTTTTGGACAAAAGTGACCTGGATGATGGAGAATCTCCATAGCTACTTACTTTTCTTCTTCTACACTTGGTGGAACGAGCATCATCAAATATTCACTGTGGAGAGAGAAGGAAGAATATGAATTTCCCTCGGGAAAGGAACACTTCAAAACTGTCTTTAGAAACCAGTAAGAAGTTAGCTGGCTTGGTCATCTGAAAGAAATCCCAGGCAATCAAACACATAAAATGTGGGGCATCTCGCCCTGCGTTTTTCTTAAGTGACAATATTGACGATGGTCTCGCAAGAGGAATGCTAGCTCGGCATCTCCTCCTCAGCAGCCAAACTGATTTGGGTTGGGGAAAGTTGGACTGGATTTCAATTGTTTCTCTTCCCCCCCCCCCTTTCCTCACCTTGGCGATTTAATTAGTTCCGTGTTCCCAGCCATGCTGTGGCCTTGGCTGAATAAATACTGGCGTTCGTGCTCAGAGCGGCTATCCTAGGAGAAACAGAAGAGGGAGAGCTATGGATCCCACCAACTTTAATGGCCATTTCAGGACTACTGCATGAAAATATACAGGCAGGAGCTGAGCTTAAACTGTTCTCCCTGTTCAGGAAAAATAACAAGAGCGGAGGGAGGGAGGGAGGGAGGAAGGAAGGAAGGAAAGAAAGAAGGAAAGAAGGAAAAGGAAAGAAAAGGGGAAGGAAGGAAGGTTTAGGTTTATTGGATTTATATGCCACCCTTCTCCGAAGGACTCAGGGCAGCCTACAACATAAAAGAAAACACATATTACAAAAATTAAAAGGGACATTAAATAATGTATCCCAAAAAACCCCAATTGATATTTACAATAAAATTTTAAAAATTAAATTAAAATTAACAACCAAATTAATCCTATATTTTATTCTTTTCAAGCCAGGCCGGCTTGCTGGAAAAGCCAACTTTTTAGGGCGCGTCGGAAGGACCGGAGGTCGGGGATTATGCGAAGCTCCGGGGGCAGCTCATTCCAGAGGGAAGGCAATCCCACAGAGAAGGCTCTCCCCCTGGGGGTCGCTAGCCGACACTGGAAGGAAGGAAGGAAGGAAGGAAGGAAGGAAGGAAGGAAGGAAGGAAGGAAGGAAGGAAGGAAGGAAGGAAGGAAAGGAAAGAGGATGGAAGGAAGGAAGGAAGGGAAAGGAAAGAGGAAGGAAGGAAGAAAGGAAAGAGAAAGAAGAAAAGTGGGAAGGGGAGGAGATGGAAGGAAAGGAGGAACAAAAAGAAAGGAGAGGAAAGGGAAGGAAAAGGGGAAGGGAAGGAAACAAAAGGAAAGGATCAAGGACTAATTTTGGAACTGATACCTATTTCTTTTCTCCTTTGTAATCAACTGCCATGACGCTGTCATAGTTTTGATAATTCTCACAAGGGAAGATGATCTGGAAAACCAAGATCTGATCTACCATGAGATTGTATAAAACTGTCTGGGGTTGGGAAGGGGAGGGGAGGGGGGGGGATCAAATCCGCTTCTCTAGCAGACCATTTCTGCAGATGTAAGTACACACTGGCTGAGACCACCTATCGTTAGCTATGGTTTCTGCCTTCAAATCCTCATTCCTCATCCTTAGAACCAGTTCTGGTTGATATTCCTGAAAATGATCGGCAGTTTTTTAACACGTTGAAGTAGGAAACACACTCAAACGAGAACAAAGTTTGCTTGTTGTTTTAAGAAAAAGTAAAGGTTCCTTTCGCACATATGTGCTAGTCGTTCCCGACTCTAGGGGGCGGTGCTCATCTCCGTTTCAAAGCCAAAGAGCCAGTGCTGTCCGAAGACGTCTCCGTGGTCATGTGGCTGGCATGACTCGATGCCGAAGGCACATGGAACACTGTTACTTTCCCACCAAAGGTGGATCCTATTTTTCTACTTGCATTTTTTATGTGCTTTCGAACTGCCAGGTTGGCAGAAGCTGGGACAAGTCATGGGAGCTCACTCCGTTATGCGGCGCTAGGGATTCGAACTGCCGAACTGCCAACCTTTCTGATCGACAAGCTCAGCGTCTTAGCCACTGAGCCACCGCGACTGAATCCCGCAAGAAAAAGTAAACCTCTTTAAAATCAGGATAAAAAAAGGGGGGCAACTTTAGCTCCACCTTCATCAATGATCTGGCTCCACCCACTGTGGTCCTTTTCTTCCTGCCAAAACATTTGTGTCACTTTTGCCCCTAAACGTTTATGCCCTCCAAGCCGTTCCTTAAACCCCCACTAATGGCAGACGATTCAACAAACCAGGGTTAAACTAACCGTAGTTTAATGCGCTGTGCAAACACAGCCCTGGAAAAACCTACCTTCAAACCGTAATAATGGAGGTGAACCCAATGCTCTTCTGCTTGCCTTTTCTGCAGGAATTCGTAAGATTGAACTCGACGCTGGCGGGCCTGCTCCGATTCTGGCCGGGAGAACCTCACCTGAAAAGAGACCTTTCCTGTTATTATTATGGGATGCGATCAAAATTCCCTATCGGATGAGAACGGCCTAAGGCGCCCACTTTCAAAGAAAAACATGGTATATTAGAAAGTAAAAAAGATGTCACAGGCTAGAGCAGTGTTTCTCAACCTTGGCAACTTGAAGATGTCCGGACTTCAACTCCCAGAATTCCCAGCATTCTGGATGGGGAATTCTGGGAGTTGAAGTCCGGACATCTTCAAGTTGCCAAGGTTGAGAAACACTGGGCTAGAGGAACAAAATAATAATTTTTAAAAAAGCAAGTAATTTTCCCAACACAAAACTTATTGTGGTCGTATATCGAGGACCACACCTGTACAAACTGGTTGCCAGGAACCCAGATTTTGCTTCCTGTGACTGTGGGGAAGCCGCGAGAGTTGTAAACGCGAGGATCAGTCCATAATTCACTTTTTGGGGGGCAGTTTGGAATGGTCACTAAACAGTTGTAAGTCGAGGACAGCCTGCATATTCCTGGGAATTAAGACAGGTGTCAGAGAACATCTTGACGTACCGTGATTTGCTTGACGTCTTCC
>NW_028261394.1:7443668-7511168 GCF_051295495.1 Thamnophis sirtalis
GAATTCTGGGAGTTGAGGTCCACCTATGCTGCCTGAGGAACTCTGGGATATATATCAGGTTTGACGAGAAGTGTTAGATTTTAATGTAATTTGACCCCACATGTATACTGTTTTCTCTTATATTTTCATTACTATTATTATTATTATTATTATTATTATTATTATTATTATTATTATTTCTTTAAAACTAGGATATGTTAAGCATATTGACATGTAGCGGAAATACACCAATGAGAGGAAGAGTGGGAAACAGAAGGGAGAAGAAAGATGGGAAGAGAAGAATAGGAGAGAGGGTAAGGGGGGAAGATGAGAAGGATAAGGAGGAGTGGAATGTAGAGAGAGGAGCAGTAGAAAGGGAGGGGAAGTAGAGTAGGAAAGGATGATGGAGGGAAGATAGAAAGTTGGAAGGTGGTAGAAGAAAGAGGTGTATGGAGAGCAGAAGAGCTATAATGGGTTTCTATTTCTCTGGGCATTGCTGACAAGAGGAACTGATGCAATTATTATTTAATACTATATGATACGGGCTATGTATAGTATACATGTGAGTGTGTGTTATGAAAATGAAAATAAAAAATATTTATTAAAAAAAAAATGCAGTCTGTGAATGAACTCCATTGCTAGCTCGGATGCTCCATTTTGCACCAGAAATCCGAAGATTTGTAGGGCCTTTTTAAAACAAAAATAGTTTATTTTGGGAAGCCACAAAGGCGGGGCGTTAACAACTCACCTCTTTTGTAGATAGCAGCAGCGTAGCGTGAAATGTTGCTGGTGGTTTGCGAGGAACAGAACGTCTGCTTGTCCATCAACTTCCTGGAAAACATGGGACAGAAGACCTCAGTGAAAGGGCAGGTGGGAATGATCTTGGGAGACCGGGAGAAGAGACAACGGTCAGATAAGACAGGCGCCAGGCCTGCAGTTATATCCCTTTTAGGATCTTTGGCCTGCCACACACTCTCTTATTTCATTATGCTGTTTCATTAGTGTAATAGTTGGGAGGGAGGAATAGAAAGGAGTAGAATGGTGGAATGTGTTGTTGTCATTCTTTTCTAGAAGCCCAAGGTCATCCTTTGTCTCCGCACCTCTGCACCTGACCTGAACCACCTGGGTGGAGATGCCAGCGTGGAAGCAGAAGATTGGACCATGTGATGGATTTGTGAGCCGAGGTGGCGCAGTGGGTAGAATGCAGTACTGCAGGCTACTTCAGCTGACTGTTATCTGCAGTTCGGCGGTTCAAATCTCACCAGGCTCAAGGTTCACTCAGCCTTCCATCCTTCCGAGGTGGGTAAAATGAGCACCCAGACTGTTGGGGGCAATATGCTGACTCTGTAAACCGCTTAGAGAGGGCTGAAAGCCCTATGAAGCGGTATATAAGTCTAACTGCTATTGCTACTGCTATTGTGAGTGTGGGGGCAAGATCATGAACTTTCAACTGGGTGGGAATCCGATGTAACTTCCAGAATTGGGATTACACAGATGTGCTAAGTTGTCTGACTTATTAAATTGGAACTTTAAGGATCATTTTGCCTTGGACTCTGATTTAATTCTGCATGATACTTGGTACGCTGACAACAGGATTGTAGCCCGCAGTTGTATAACGGGTGAAGAATGGAAGCTCAGATGGGTCCTCCCTAACTTCTCAGAGGGTAAAATGGGAGGGAGAGATTTGTACTTTCAGACTTGCTCAAGATTCCATTAATGTAGCATTACAATAAAATAGAATTAACTTGTTGTGTTGTCTTTCCTTTTGGCCCATTTGGTAGAGCCAACACTCAAACGAAAGAGGTGGAGCTCACATCGCAAACCTCAATGATGGTCATAACCCGAGAACTTCCTAAAAGACTCACAAGGTCAGTGATGGCGAACCTTTTCATCCCAGAGTGCACAAAAGCGGAACACGTGTGCGCATGCACCAAGGCACCGGAGACGCAAAGACCAGCTGGCTATAGCGCGCATGCCCTGTTTTTTGGCCTTTTTCAGGCAGTTTTGGGGGCCGTTTTCAGGGGCTCTGGCACCTGCCAAGACCAGCTGGCGGGTGCGCACGGCCGCTCCAGAAACCAGAAGAGCAGCTGCCGCCGGTGTGCGTGCCCACAGAGAGGGCCCTGCGTGCCACCTTTGGCACCCATGCCATAGATTCGCCATCCCGGCTCTGGGTAGATTGCAGAGGGAAGCAACGAAGATTAGGGGACTGGAGGCTAAAACATATGAAGAACAGTTGCAACATTGGATATGTCCACTTTAAGGCAAAGAAGGATAAGAGGTGACATGGTAGCAGCTGTGGCGCAGTGGTTAGGGTGCAGTACTGCAGGCCACTTCAGCTGACTGTTATCTGCAGTTCAGCGGTTCAAATCTCACCGGCTCAAGGTTGACTCAGCCTTCCATCCTTCCCAGGTGGGTGAAATGAGGACCCAGACTGTGAGGGCGATATGCTGACTCTGTAAACCGCTTAGAGAGGGCTGAAAGCCCTATGAAGTGGTATATAAGTCTAACTGCTATTGCTATTCTAGTATTTTCCTCTTCTACGGGGCTTAGTTGACTATCCATTGATATAATCTTTTCTGCAAATATGTGATCATAGACAAAATACCTCGGTGTACACAGAAAGAGAGAAGGAAATGCTTAGTGTTTAGTGGGTATGTCTAGTTTGATGAAAAGAAGGACTAGGGGAGACATGATAGCAGTCTTCCAATATCTCAGGGGTTGCCACAAAGAAGAGGGAGTCAAGCTATTCTCCAGAGCACCTGAGGGCAGGACAAGAAGCAACGGGTGGAAACTAATCAAGGAGAGAAGCAACCAAGAACTTAAGGAGAAATTTCCTAAGGGTGAGAGCAATTAACCAGGGGAACTGCTTGCCTCTAGAAGTTGTTGGTTGCTCCATCACTGGAGGTTTTGAAGAAGAGATTGGATGACCATTTGTCTGGAATGGCATAGGATCTCCTACTTGAGCAGGGGGGGGGGGGTTGGACTAGAAGACCTCCAAGGTCCCTTCCAACTCTGTTATTGGGTATCAACCTGCCAATTAAAAAACCCTGACCAAGATGGGGATTCCACCCAGTTGAACCCGGGCCTCAATGCAAAGGCAATACTTACGATGAGTAAGTGTTGGTCTCGTCCGTACAGGTGCCGTCTACGTTGAGGGCAATTTGTTCCCCTTTGCTTC
This sequence comes from Thamnophis sirtalis, assembly GCF_051295495.1. Lineage (NCBI taxonomy): Eukaryota > Metazoa > Chordata > Lepidosauria > Squamata > Natricidae > Thamnophis > Thamnophis sirtalis. The sequence goes on from NW_028261394.1 coordinate 7,446,826, forward strand.
GACAGTAGTTGGAGTTCGACGTATCAATGGCCATTTCCAGTTCAACCTGAATAAGAACAGGTGGTCCGATCAGCTTAGCAGAGTGAGTAAATGCAACCCTTCATAAAAACTGCCGAATTTGGTAAAAATGAGACACAAGCTGCCTTGTCAACTCGGAAAAAGCATCTCGAGTTGCCATAGGCAAGGGGGATGGGAAAACGAACTCTGCAGCTGTGGCGAGGCAGCAGAGTTAGTCAAAACAAAAGCACATTCCAGTCATATCTCTGTCAAGGCTGTCTCCGTGGTTATCCACAGTGGCCAGAGGGGAGTGATCTCTACAACCGAGAAAATTGCTTCTTTGGAGAATGAGACTGATGGCACACCTTGGGGTGGGGGGTGAGGGGAAACAGGGTCAGAGCTGGAACATAAATTTTGTGGAGTCAGAGTTGGCTTCACTTGGAAGTGCAGACGTGACACTCCTAATAAATAGCTGGATTTCTTTTGAAGCTTGGCTTGCGGCTCATGATTTAATTAGGGCATTGGTTGGAACCCTGACACTGCGTATTTAAATAGCAGATTGGGTATATTAAACCCTGGAGGGATCAATAAACTTTTCCTTTAAATAATAATTTTATTCAAGATCAGATGTAAAAGGATAAAAGCGAATACAAATTTAATAAATAGCAATAATACAAAATAGGAGGACAAAAAAGTAGAAAAAGTTATCACGAATCCAAAGAAAAATAGAAAACTAAAGTGTAATGTTGCCAAAGAAAATAAAAATGTAAAGAAATGATTTTCATTTTTTTAAGTACGCATATCAACATTAATAACATCACTCACACTTAAAATACAACAAATGATCTTTGTTATATCCCATCTTGTATTTATACACAAATCCTTAAGATCGAGTGCTTCTTTGAAAGTTATCACAGATCACAAACGTATCTATTTTATCCCTGAGCAAATAAGCCTTTGAGAAGGAGAGTTGAATGGCCAATAAATTTAAATAATGCTTGGTTTGATCAAAAGAATCCTATCTGTTTTTGGAAAAGTTAGGACTGGGTGTCAGTGTGCACAGCATTACTATTTTGAGAAATATTCATCACTATGGAGAGTCACACTTAGTGAAAAACCACAATAGCTTTTGCTTGGCCTGATACATCAAAAAAACCAAAAACTAGTTATTCTGGTTTCAAAACCATGGTTTGTCTCTACATGTTCCATCAACTCATCCAATTAGATGTGCTTCATAAAGTACCTTTATAAGCAAAGTGTCAGGCGTGGAAGCCATCTATGGAATGGGACTTCTGGCCTGCCACTTTTACTGCTGTGGGGAATTGGGAAGGGGGATGATATGGAGTATGGGAGATCTATACTCAAAATAACATTCCTTTCTCAGAGAGTCAAGGACGTCTTAACATTCCTTTCTCAGAGAGTCAAGGATATCTTGCCCTGCACCTGGAGTGGTGTGCCTGGAGGCATCTTCAGCTGGGATGGTGATTGATTGGGCCATGGGATGGACATGGGGGTGCAGGGGAAAGGGCTTGGACTTTCAATTGGGTGGGGAAAAACGTGGAAGCTTTCAAATTTGGGTTTCCCCAGATCTGCCAACATGACATCTCTAATAAAATGGAACTTTAAGCCTCGGAGTTTCCTTTCATTGGGGGTGTTACCTGAAACCCTGACACAGGACATGGCTTAATGAGAAACAGCAAGAATCTCGTATGCACACAACTGGGAAAAACACACACACACCCACAGAAGATAATGTGATTTTAAAAAAAATTGGAATTAAGCGAAATGGACAGGCTTATAAAAGAGGTAAAAGACAAAGAAGAATCCGATTACTACGTAGTATGGGACTTATCGTCTAATTGGTTAGAGGGAAAAAAAGGAAAAAAAACAGGATAGTAACAAAGAGAAGAAGAAAGATCAAGAAACGACAAAACAAATACAAAACTGCAGAATCAATAAGAGGGGGAAATACAAGATAGATTGTAGGTGGAGTAAGAAATATGAGAGGATCAAATGTATAAAGTATGTACGAAATAAGATGTGTAAAATACGTATATAGATATGTGTTGTGGCCCAGCAGGAGCCGTTGGAGCTGCCACCAGACTCCAACAGCGAGGGGCCCTATGAGTCGGCTCCGGAGGATGTGGAGGACCCTGGACTCCGAGCAGGGTACAGAGAGAATGGTTGGCCACCAGGAAGCGCCTGGCCTTGGACCAATGGGGAGGAGACAAGGGAGAGTGATCCAGAAGCCAGCAGTGAATTGTTCCTAGATGCATGCCATCGAAGAGCTAATAGGCGACAGGAACAATTACGCAATTACAGGAGGTAATTGCACTCAGCTGGTGGTCATTAGGCTCCTCTCCAGACTATAAAGAAGACTGCTTGTGCACACGCCCCGCTTGCAGAAGTCAACGCATTGACTAAAGAGAACTGTTGTACCTAACATGGAAGGCTGGATTGCTGCCAAGGTTTGTCTGAGTTGCTGCCAAGGTCCTTATCTGTTTGTTTGCTTGGCTTTCAGCCACTGAGGTGTTGGTGTCTTGCTATTAAAGGACATTTCAGTTAAGTTTGTCTCAGCATTCATTACTGGATGGAGGAGGGGGTCAGAACAGGGACTTATGGTATAATTGGTTAGAGGGAAAAAAAACAAAGAGAAGAAGAAAGATCAAGAAAGTACAAAATAAATACAAAACCGCAGAATCAGTAAGAGGGGGAAAATACAAGATAGGATGGGCCTTCTCCAGGTGCTGTCAACTAGACAATGTCGTCTGGCGACTCCTCGGGGGAGGGCCTTCTCTGTAGCTGCCCCGGCCCTATGGAACGATCTACCCCCAGAGATCCGGACCCTCCCTACTCTCTCGGCCTTCCGAAAGTCTACTAAGACCTGGCTATTCCGGCAGGCCTGGGCCTGTTGACCTCATGAATGAGGTCCAGCCCCACTAAGATTGAGTGCATGATGTGTCTTTTTAACTTGCTTTCCTCTCTATTTTAAATTTTTTCTTCGTATTCTTTTTAGAGCTGTTTTTATGTAAGCCGCCCGGAGTCCTTCGAGATTGGGCGGCATATAAATTCATTAAACTTTGAACTTTAGATTGTAGATGAAATAAGAAATATGAGAGGATCAAATGTATAAAGTACGTACGAAATATGTATATAGATATGGATATAGTTATATAAGATATATATGTATTGATAAAGGAAACACAATGGATATGTAAAAGATGTAAGATGTGCTGCAAAGATATGATTGTATAAATAAATAATAACAAAAAAAAGGGAAACATTAACTACCAATTCTAAGCAACCAACATTACATTTTATTCCGTTATTTCCAAACAAACCTTTACTATCTTTTAGCCATCACACCAGGGTTGAACAATCTTGAACCTTCACTTATTTTGAATTATAATTCATTTCAATCCTTCCTTATTGGCTGTTGTGCTCAGGACAAGGTATAAACGATAATCCAAAATACAGGAAGGACAACAGATTTTCTGACCTTACCACCACTTTAGCCCAGCAAGAAAGTGAAATTTCTAATAACAGTGGGATAACAGATTCTTCGAAAGGTTTAAACCAAATGGTTTCTCCCCACCATTAAAACTTCATCTTAAGTTTTGAAACAACCTTTTAATTTTTTTTTTTAAAAAAAGGTTTTAAAGTGGCATCCAACCTTCTGTTGCTTCGGTTTGATCTTCGCCGAGAGATGAGTAACCTCATTGTAAGTCATCGAAGCCGGACGAATAGGATACTGCAACGAATTTCAAGACGCAACTTCAGTTAGCTTTTAAAAGACCCTTTCAGCGGTTTTTCTTTTAAAAAAAACTTGCATGGAAAATATATATATATATACCTGGAATAGATACAGTTTTTCCGATAGACTTTTAGCCAGGTAGACATCAATCTAGCAAAAAATACAGAAGACATATTTCAAGATTATTTTTTATTTTACCTACTGGATCTTTGATTTTGACCCATCATAAGGTATATGGGATGTGGTGGCTCAGTGGCTAAGATGCTGAGCTTGTCGATCAGAAAGGTCGGCAGTTTGGCGGTTCGAATCCTTAGCGCCGCGTAACGGAGTGAGCTCCCGTCACTTGTCCCAGCTTCTGCCAACCTAGCAGTTCGAAAGCACGTAAAAAATGCAAGTAGAAAAACAGGGACCACCTTTGGTGGGAAGGGAACAGTGTTCCGTGCGCCTTTGGCGTTAGTCATGCCAGCCACATGGCGCGTGTCATGCCAGCCACATGACCACGGAGACGTCTTTGGACAGCGCCGGCTCTTCGGCTTTGAAACGGAGATGAGCGCTACCCTCGGGAACGACTAACACCTTAAGGTATCTCACCCAAAATTACAATTGCCAAAAGAATAAATCAGTGCATCAAAACAACTAGAAAAATGATGCATTGGTATAAAAATAAAGGGAATATATAATAAATTGGAAACCTTTTTTTCCTGAAATGCAAGAAAGCTGGCATAATTGAAGCAGGGAGTTTGAAAAAGGATTTTTACTTCGTAACCTTCGTAATTTCAAAGGGCTGCTAAGGATATATATGTATATTTTCTACGGGAGGAAAAGCTACAATCTATATTTACACAAATGACTGTGTGTGTATGTTCCGGCATAACTCTGGAACTCCTCAAGCAATTTCAACCAAACTTGGTACGCAGATGACTTACTCTCTGGGAAAAAATAAACTGCGGGGGATAAGACACCCCTAACACCCCTCGGGGTGTGTGTTCTGTTAAGATACAGCCTGTTGTGCCTTGATGGATTCTACTGTACAGCGGAGTGGAGTTGCCACGGTAACGGCTTCACAGTATTCCACAAGGGAGCTCCCTCAGGTAAGGCGGAAAATCCAACATTCGAAATTACGTTTGGTCCGGACAGTTCCCTCCTACAAATAAATACCCAGGGAACGAGTATCAGCTAGTAAATACTAAAGATTATTTTAATTTTTTTTTAAAAAATGCACTACTTGCCTCTTGTATAATAGGGTCATCTTCCTCATTGGCCATAGTAGCATTGAAAGAAAATTGGCCTCACGGTGTTGCTTTGCGTTAAAAACCTAAAACAAAACACACAACCATCACAATTCTGATCTCTTCAAACAAAGCTTTCACATAAAAGGCAACCAACAACATAGAGGCAGTTCTCGACTTACGACCCCAATCGAGCCCCAAATTTCTGTTGCTAAGCGAGACACTGGCTAAAGTGAGTTTCTACCCATTTTTACGACCCTGCAGTTGTGAAGTCAGGAACACGGTTGTTACGTGAATCTGGCTTCCCCTTTGACTCTGCCCATCAGAAGGTCGCAAAAGAGGATCACACATAACCCAGGGGTGCTGCAACTGTCGTAAATGCGAATCAGTTGTCAAGCATCCGAATGTAAAATTGGCTGAATAATGAGGATGCTGCAATGGTCATAAGCTTGGGGGGGGGGGGGGGGAACAGTCCCAAGTCCCTTTTTTCAGTGTCACTTTGCAACTTTGGTCACTAAGTGAGGACTCCCCCTCCTAAGGAACACACCCACTTGTGTAACACACAATCACAACCACAAACCTTCCTACCAAAATGAGAACTGCTTCTTGGTTTAACTTCTCTCGGCTGAGTCAATAACTACCAATTTGTCTTCCGTTGAGGACTTGTATACTGCACGAGTCAAAAAGAGGGTTGTGAAAATATCTACAGACCCCTCGCATCCTGGGCATAAATTGTTTCAACTCCTACCCTCAAAACGACGCTATAGAGCACTGCACACCAGAACAACTAGACACAAGGACCGTTTTTCCCCAAATGCCATCACTCTGCTAAACAACTAATTCCCAACAGTCAATAATTTATTAAGCCTGTATTACTATTCTTCTCATCTTTCCTATTACCCATCTCCTTTTTATGACTATAACCATGTTGCTTGTATCTTTACAATTTATATTTTTTTATTTGTTTCCTAGTATGATTTGATTGCTTATTAGTAACCTACGACTATATCACTACGTGTTGTATCTTGTGATTCTTGATGAAAGTATTCTATTTTATTTTTCTTTATGTACACTGAGAGCATCTGCACCAAAGACAAATTCCTTGGGTGTCCAATCACACTTGGCCAATAAGGAATTCTATCCCATGCCATGCCATGCCATTCCTATTCTATTTCTTATTCTAATTCTTCTTCTATTCTTCTTCCTATTCCATTTCTATTTCCAATTCTTCTATTCTTCTTCCTGTTCCTATTCCATTCCTATTTATAATTCTTATTCTATTCTTCTTCTTCTTCCTATTCCATTCCTATTTTTAATTCTACTTTTTCTTCCTATTCCATTCCTATTTCTAATTCTTCTTCTATTCTTCTTCTTCTTCCTATTCCTATTCCATTCCTATTTCTAATTCTTTTTCTTCCGATTCCATTCCTATTTCTAATTCTTCTTCTATTCTTCTTCTTCCTATTCCATTCCTATTTCTTATTCTATTCTTCTTCCTATTCCATTCCTATTTATAATTCTTTTTCTTCTGATTCCATTCCTATTTCTAATTCTTCTTCTTCTTCTTCCTATTCCTATTCCATTCCTATTTATAATTCTTTTTCTATTCTTCTTCTTCCTATTCCTATTCCATTCCTATTTATAATTCTTCTTCTTCTATTCTTCTTCTTCTTCCTATTCCATTCCTAATTCTTCTTCTATTCTTCTTCTATTTTTCCTATTCCTACTTCTCCTTCTGCTTCTCCTTTCTATTCCATTCCAATGCAAGCAGCCACATCCTGGGCTGCTGCTTTTTCCCAGCCCTGCTGATCAGGGTTAGATCAGGGTTCGATGCCAAGGTGTCTTTAACCCGGTTTAAGAAACCAGGTTAGTTTCTTAACATGATGCAACCTTTGCAAAACAAAAAAATAAATCCCGGACACGGCCAGGAATAGCTCCTTAGTTTAAGCAGGCGGGATCTCTCTCTCTTCCGGGAAGGGATGATCCACCCAAGGGCTTGGAAAGGCAGGGAGGGAGGAGGGCCCAGAAGGGGCAAAGGGGGCTCTCCCACCCACCCCCAACTTGGGACTTTTAACCTCTGCAATCCAAAGACCCCCCCAACTCACCCCACCCCCACCCACCCAGGCCTTGCAAACCCTCCCAAGATCAAAGCATGCTCACCGCTTTGGTTGCAAACCATGCAAAGCCTGGGATGGGCTGGAGGAGGAAAGGCGGGGAGGGGGGCTCGGGTATCGGCCCCCCACCCTCTTCTTGAACTGGGCTGCAACGTGCACGGCAAGCCCCCGGGTTCCTCTCGCTCTCAGCTCGCAGCCATGTTGCGGGAAACTCCTCCAAAGCACGTGGGAAGGGTCGGGGCCGCCTCCCGTACCCATAATGCTCGCAAAAAGCCTTCCCCACCACCGCGGGAGGATGGGAGCGGAGGGGAACGCCAGGGGGCGCTGTGAGCCTGCCTCTCCCAACATCGCGGTTCGCGTGTTTGAGCTGTAACGGTGCAGACGTGCATCGTTTGTGCGCGTGCACGGGGGGGTGCGGCGTTTGCAAAGAGACCCCCCATTTATTTGTAATTGCAAAAAAATTTTAAAAAATAAAAAGTATTTGGCAGCGGTGGGATTCGAACCCACGCCCCCGAAGAGACTGGAGCCTTAATCCAGCGCCTTAGACCGCTCGGCCACGCTACCTTATGGAGAAAGAGGGAAGCTGCACATGGTATTCAATGGCTGCGAAAATTCTCTCTTATTTCTTTGCTTTCTCCCCTCCTTCCCTCCCTCCCTCCAAATTTTGGACCTGTCTCTTTCTCCTCCCTCCCCTTCTAAAGAGTCCAAATTTAAAGTGAAACTTGATTCTATGCGGGATCTGGCCTGAAATCTCATCTGCCAATTTTAATTTTTCTAAATATATATATTTTTTTAAAAAACAATATTTTATTAAACTTTTTTTTTTAAAAAAAAGACCAAAAGAAAAATGTATTTTTTGCAATTTCCTTCTGCACAACATTCCCACCTTGGTATGCATCCATTGTAAATGTACTTCTCCCCCCACTTATTTCAGCTTCCCTTTTCCTATAAATAGGATACTATTTATATATACAGTCCTTAATTTGCAATCCTTCTTTCCATTTACACACGTTTGTTCATCTCTATGCATTGTTAATTTCTGTCTCCTTCATATAGTCTTTCCTTAAGCCTCGTGCCGTTTGGTACCACTCCTTCCATCCCATATAATATTCTGTTTCCTCCTTTTCTTTAATTTTTTCCACAAATTTGTCCATCTCTGCAAATCTCTGCAGATGGACAAATGCATTTTTTTTTTTAAAAAATCCTTTTAATTTGTGGGAAGTTATCATCCAGCTCTCTCCCAGAAAAATGAAATATCCTAGGAAATATCGAAAAGGCAGAATATTTCTCTGGATGTGAAAAGAAACATGTTTTAAAAGACAGAATAGCTGCCTGTAGCTTCCTGCCCACCTCCACTTTGTCAATGGGCCATTAAGAAGGCCAAGGTAGTCCACTTTACATAATAAAGACTTCTCCACTTCATCTACAGGAAAGCATGATAATATTGGTCCCAACTGACCACATGGCATCTGAGAACTCAACCAAACCTGGATTCAAAACACAGCCTAGAGAGTTGCCCCTGCATGGCCCCATGGGAGTCTGACAACCAATCAGAATACATTTCTTACACAGGAACAGGAAACAGAGAGGTGGGACTGAACAGGTTATAAAAAGCCTAGCAAGCCCCTCCCTCAGCCCTTCTCTTCTTCTCCACCAACATTGAAGCATGTGATCCCCTTTTCTGTTCAGGGCTCAAGCCATGTGGTCCTGTCCGACAATAAACCATCTTTCCAAGCAGCCTCCATGTCTCCAGTGTCTTCTTCCCCACTTGGAGCCGAACCCAGAAGGTCATTTCTTTCATCAGTCCCATATAGTATTCTGTTTCCTCCTTTTCTTTTATTTCTTTCCCAAATTTGTCCATCCCTGCAAATCTCTGCAGACGAACTGCTAGTGGTACCTATTTATCTACTCTCATTTGCATGCTTTCGAATTGCTAGTGGTAGCTATTTATCTACTCGCATTTGCATGCTTTTCCACTGCGAGGTTTGGTAGGAGCCGAGAGGCAAGGATGGGAGCTCACCCGGTCGCATGGCACTCAGTGTCACGAATGTGGGCTACTGGCCTTCCAGCTGACAAGCTCAGCATCTTTAACCGCTGAGCCACACCACCACCAATGCCCACCAATACCAATCTGATAGCACATAAAGAATCAGTCGATCGATGTAAAGACACAGCTCCCTTTAAGAAGTCCACAATGCTGGGGAAATGACCAGCACCGACATGGACGGACGCATAGTAGTGTATGGGACACCGTTGGAAGGGCTGAAGAACCAGATTAGGGGAGAGACCAGCTTGGAGTAAGTTTTTGTGGCCACTAAGCGTTGAACCAGACATCATGGCTGATAACCCATCAACCCTCCATTGATGGAGATCCTGAATCCGTTGTATTGTTCTAGAAGTCCCTCAAACAGCAGGTTGTACCTCCTTCACAGCTTAGACAATCGTTTAAAACCCCACTGTCTGTGAATTCACGTGACGTACTGTACGTATTAAACTCGTTGTTTACAATTCCTTGCCCGACGCATACACAGGAAAGGATTCAGTTTATTTGGAAAGGGAAAATTGCAGATTATTTCATCATCCTCCAAGAGGTTACGAGCAGAGGGGAGTTACTCCTGGTTCCGCCGGACCGGTAGAATAGTTCAGTTCTGCGACCTAGGCCTACCACGCCCCCGAACTAGTTCCCTCGCCACTGCTGGGCCGCCAAAATGTTTTCTAGGGACGGCGCATGCACAGTTCACTATGAATTGTTTTGTAAATGTTGTTTTCTAGGGACTGCACATGCGCAGTTCACTGTGAATTGTTCTGTAAATTTTGTTTTCTAGGGACTGCGCATGCACAGTTCACTGTAAATTGTTCTGTAAATTTTGTTTTCTAGGGACGGCGCATGCACAGTTCACTGTGAATTGTTCTGTAAGTTTTGTTTTCTAGGGATGGCGCATGCGCAGTTCACTGTGAATTGTTCTGTAAGTTTTGTTTTCTAGGGACGGCGCATGCACAGTTCACTGTGAATTGTTCTGTAAGTTTTGTTTTCTAGGGACGGCGCATGCGCAGTTCACTGTGAATTGTTTTGTAAGTTTTGTTTTCTAGGGACGGCGCATGCACAGTTCACTGTGAATTGTTCTGTAAGTTTTGTTTTCTAGGGATGGCGCATGCGTTCACTGTAAATTGTTCAGTAAATTTTGTTTTCTAGGGACTGCGCATGCACAGTTCACCGTGAATTGTTCTGTAAATTTTGTTTTCTAGGGACTGCGCATACGCAGTTCACTGTGAATTGTTTTGTAAGTTTTGTTTTCTAGAGACTGCACATGTGCAGTTCACTGTGAATTGTTCTGTAAGTTTTGTTTTCTAGGGATGGCGCATGCGCAGTTCACTGTGTTCTGTAAGTTTTGTTTTCTAGGGAAGGCGCATGCACAGTTCACTGTGAATTGTTCTGTAAGTTTTGTTTTCTAGGGATGGCGCATGCGTTCACTGTAAATTGTTCAGTAAATTTTGTTTTCTAGGGACTGCGCATGCACAGTTCACCGTGAATTGTTCTGTAAGTTTTGTTTTCTAGGGACTGCGCATGCGCAGTTCACTGTAAATTGTTCTGTAAATTTTGTTTTCTCGGGACCACGTATTCACAGGTCACTGTGAATTGTTCTGTAAGTTTTGTTTTCTAGGGATGGTGCATGCGCAGTTCACTGTAAATTGTTCAGTAAGTTTTGTTTTCTAGGGACTGCGCATGCAACCCACCCCTGGTTATGAGATTGTCAAGTTTGAGAACATCTGCCATGAAATATAATCTTTCTCCAAACTACCACTGCATGTAATTTCAAGAAACTAAAATACGGAAAATCCGTAACGGGCGAAGGTCCCCCAAATAAAGATGCAGACAAAAATCCGTCCTTGAGAAAGTTTATTGAAAACGTATCACAGCAATTTTCTGCCTTTTTTTTTAATTTTTGCAGGGCACAACGTAAAGGTAATTCACAAGACTTGAGCTCTTTTAAAACTCTCTATGCCACCAGCTCGAACCCATCTGCCAACATCTAACGCTTGTTACTATTGCTTACTTACAGCCGGAGACCCAGCGGGTAAAGCTGTTCAAAATACTACATTCATCGCTGTTTTACAAGATTCGTCAATCTGTCGAGCAAAATAGAAATTAGCAGACCCTTGTCAGTCAAATCCAGGACAATCTGATGGTCTTGTCTTTGCTGGACAGAGGTAGTAGTAGAAGCATACATCTAAGGCAGGGTGCAGAAGGAAATTGGAATTCATTGACAATTGGATTGAAAAGCAAAATACAACCCCAGGCAGGGAACCATGGGGTTTAGCAGGAAAAACCCCAACTCCATCCTTCAACCCTAGTCCGTCTGCCACTGGGAATTTGGATCCGTTAGCAACAGGGTAGATTCGATTCCAGATCCCTGTCTTTTTAAGAGATGCGAAAGCAGAAAACTTTTTCCATTTAGCAAAGAAATGTAATCTCTACCGGTCTTGGATCCAGAATAAGGATCCAGAATAAGGATCCCATATAGAACCCCAAGGCCAAATCAGAAATGTGTTGTTGTTTTTTTAAAGTAGAAATCAAGACACTACAGAGAAAGTTTGAAGTTCTTGAATTCTGGCAGATAACGATTTTTATCTATCTGCAGGGATTCTGTATTGGTAGAAATGGGTCCTTTTGAGCTACCATGGGTAATTCAGATGTAAACTGAACACCTTATCATCTGCTTTTCATTCTCTAGTAACCATTCCCACAAGCGGATTCAATGATCCGGATTTGAGAAGCACATGTTAACAATTAATTGCCTAGACAAACCAGAGGAAGAAGTCCTACAATCTTGCAGAATGCAATGTAAAGATTTCAAACTCTCTACTCTTAAGCATTCCTGAACTCTGCAAGCTTCAGCACAACATATTTTTCAAGTAAAAGAGAAACGAAACTCTAATCTTGACATTTCCAAAATAAACATTTTTCTCTCTCTAAAACTGCCCGCTTTATTCCTTGTTCTTGGAAGAGGTGACGAGTTTATACATAAGTGCAATGACATCATCAGTTGAATATTTTTTTTAATCGGCTTTACTTTATTTTTTATTTGTTAAAAAAATGAATGCACTGGTTAAAATGACCGGTTAAAAGTTATGGCCAAACCACTTCTGTTGCAGTTGAGGGCATAATGACTTTTATCGAGCCGTGTTTCTCTCTGCGGGACAGCAAAAATTACAGATTTAAATATTGCTGTTACAGTACTGCAGAGTAGGCATGCACATAAAATAAAAGGAAAACTTTAATTAACCATACACCTCCCACCTGCCATTAAAGCAGCAGCCAAATTCTTCTTCAGTTGGCAATACTTCTGAGCAAAAAATTGAAAATTGCAAAAACGTTTGACCCTCAAGAAAATGAAAACACAATGTGCAACATGCCTTTTTCCATCTCTCCTCTCTGGATATACCGTGTTTCCTCACAAATAAGACAGGGTCTTATTTTCTTTTGACCCCCGAAATAAGCACTTGGGCTTATTTTTGGGGAGGTCTTATTATTTTTGAGGTGCAGGAGGCGGTGAGCATGGTTACCTCATGGCTGCTGCCATGTTGCAATATTTTCAGGGAGGGCTTATTTCAGTGCATGCGTGCAAAAACCCGATTGGGCTTATTATCCTGGGAGGTCTTATTTTCAGGGGAACAGGATACCATATCCATTTTTCATTCCTACCAAATTTTCTCTGCAGAAGCATTCTTATTTATTACAAGTTCCGGTCACCTCCAAAATTCCAAGATTGTATCTAAATTATTATTTGGAAATACAAACTTCTAACTTATCAGGATTCCAGCTTGATCATAAAAAAAAAATGAACCATCAAGAGAATCGATATAAAATGGCATTCAAGCAAATAAGTCTTAAAGCTGCAGCCAGGGACATCCAGGAAAAAAATAATAATAAAGGCTACCACTACTTAAAAAAAACAACAACTGTAAAATGTCTTGAGATGCATTTGGTTCTGTTTGCGTAACGGTCAGGAGTAAAGAATCGGTTTTAAAGATATTTTTTAATCACTAAAAAAGTGTCTGCATCTGTAGACATGATAGGAGATAAAGCAATTTCCAGCCAATTTCCTTAAAATGGTTCAATTCCGTTAGACAGCCAATAATTCTGTGGTTTTACATTCAGCTGCAAAACTCCCAGCGTCTTTAATGATTAGGGAGTTGCTCAAAATGACTTATGCTTCGTTAAATCACGGACCAGCCAAAGGTCAATCAGGAAAGGCTAGCAGATTCCTAGGAAATTTGCAATTGATTGTTAAAAATTTCCTGTCCTGGCCAAGATCGGTGGCTGCCGGATGTGTTCCTCTATTCCTCATCTGTAAAATGGGTGTGCCAAGGCTTTCTTAGAAACTGCCTTTTGTTTGGCTCCGTTTTAGAATGAGATGCATAAACCATCAAAAGCTGTTTTCGTAATGTCTACATCAGTGTTTCTCAACTAGATGCGTGGCCATAAACTCCCAGAATTCCGCTGGCTGGGGAATTCTGGGAGTTGGAAATCCGTACCCGTGGCACGACAAAACCACGCTCGACTAAGCCGCGCCCGATTAAACCGCGTCGCTGACGTCATCAAGAGGGCGACAACAGCGAGCGCGGAGAAAGAAGGGCGCTTTAAATAGCGCTTTGAAAGCAAGCCGATTCAACTTAAGGCAAGGGTTAGGTTTAGGGTTAGGTTAAGGGTTAGGATTAGGGTTAGGGTTAGGTTAAGGGTTAGGTTTAAGGTTAGGTTTAGAGTTAGGTTAAGGGTTAGGTTTAGGGTTAGGTTTAGGATTAGGTTTAGGGGGGTTAGGTTTAGAGGTTAATTTTAGGTTTAGCGTTTACAGCATGCTTCTGTCTCTGCGCTGTTGTCGCCCTGTTGATGACATCAGCTACGCGGTTTCGTCAAGCGCGGTTTAGTCGAACGCGGTTTTGTGGTGGAACCATCCGTACCAAGGTGGAGAAACAATGGCTTAAGATGTTAGAACCCAGATAATGGCTTTGATTATGGTCAAGAAGAAGAATCAGTGGCCCAGATAAAGGATCAGGCTAATGTAATTTCCTAATGTAAACCCATTTTATTTTTCATTTGACTATTTTAATTTTCAGAGATCGTTTCGAGTTGCACTGGCGTTTGCTGTGCCGGTTGGCTCGCTGACCCTAACGTAAAAACACAACAGCAGCTGTTGCTACAGATTAGCAGGACGAACCATCAATTCCATTAATCAGGGACTCTGAAGCAATTCAATTTTTAATCCCCATTTTAGAGCAAACTCATCAGGGATGAAGTCAGCTAAGCCCCCATCCCAGGATGGATGTAAGCATAAAAAAAAATATACAGGGCTAAACCCTCTGAAGCTAGAACAGAACAAGAATTAGAATAGAATAGAATAGGATAACAGAGTTAGAAGGGACCTTGGAGGTCTTCTAGTCCAACCCCCTGCTTAGGCAGGAATCCCTATACTATTTTCAGACAAATGGTTATCCAACATCTTCTTAAAATTGGAGCATTCACAACTTCTGGAAGTAAGTTGTTCCACTGATTCATTGTGGAACTGATTCATTGGAAATTTCTCCTTAGTTTCTAGGTTGCGATATATTGCAGGTCGTCCTCAATTTAAGACCCTGCACTTAGCAACTGTTCGAAATTGTAACCAGCCTGAAAAAGAGGACTTACAACCTAGATCCACAGTTTGGCTGCTCAGTGGCATTTGTGGCTGTTTGCAGCATCCTGCCATCACATGACCGTGTTTTACTATGGTTTTTGCCGAAATCCGGCACTTACTTTGCCAAAACCACACAGCCCCAAGCAAACGAAGGTTACAGAAAAAAATCCTAAAATCGTGACTCCTTGTATGCCCGTTTTAAGACTTATGACCATAACTGCAAGCCATTAAGATCATCACTCAAGAGCTGCCTGCCTGCTTTTAGAACAGTGGGTCTCAAAAAAGAATCTTTCTGATATTGAGATCGTCCTCCCTGGCTATCTTAACTTTCAAATAATCTGCGGGTGGGAGTGGGGAATCCACTCTGAAATGCAAGCAAATAAACATGCATAATAAAATAGAAAAGATGCGGAGACTCTAGAAAGAGTGCAGAGAAGAGCAACAAAGATGATGAGGGGACTGGAGACTAAAACATATGAAGAACGGTTGCAGGAACTGGGTACGTCTAGTTTAATGAAAAGAAGGACTAGGGGGGACATGATAGCAGTCTTCCAATATCTGAGGGGTTGCTACAAAGAAGTTTTGGGGGTCAAGCTATTCTCCAAAGCACCTGAGGGCAGAACAAGAAGCAATGAGTGGAAACTAATCAAGGAGAGAAGCAACTTAGAACTGAGGAGAAATTTCCTGACAGTTAGAACAATTGAACAACTTGCCTCCAAAAGTTGTGAATGCCCCAACACTGGAAATCTTTAAGATGTAGGATAAGCCATTTGTCTGAAACGGTATAGGGTTTCCTGCCTAGGCAGGGAGTTGGACTAGAAGACCTCCAAGATCCCTTCCAACTCTGCTATTGTATTGTATTGTATTTGCAAACCTTGCATCTATGAACAGGGAGTATCCACTAATTCCTACTATTTGCTATATTGCAACAGAATTCTCTGTGCTGATCATATACTGAGGATATCACCTTTAAACAAAGGACCAGTAAATGGAATGATTGTATTGAAATACCATAAAGAAAGACATATTTTTCTAGAAAAGACCAGTTAGAACAATTGAATAACTTGCCTCCAAAAGTTGTGAATGCCCCAACACTGGAAATCTTTAAGATGTTGGATAAGCCATTTCTCTGAAACGGTATAGGGTTTCCTGCCTAGGTAGGGGGTTGGACTAGAAGACCTCCAAGATCCCTTCCAACTCTGCTATTGTATTGTATTTGCAAACCTTGGATCTATGAACAGGGAGTATCCACTAATTCCTACTATTTTCTATATTCTCTGTGCTGATCATATATTGAGGATATCACCTTTAAACAAAGGACCAGTAACTGGAATGATTGTATTGAAATACCATAAAGAAAGACATATTTTTCTAAAAAAAGACCAGTTAGAACAATTGAACATCTTGCCTCCAAAAGTTGTGAATGTCCCAACACTGGAAATCTTTTAAGATGTTGGATAAGCCATTTGTCTGAAACGGTATAGGGTTTCCTGCCTAGGCAGGGGGTTGGACTAGAAGACCTCCAAGATCCCTTCCAACTCTGCTATTGTATTGTATTGTATTTGCAAACCTTGGATCTATGAACAGGGAGTATCCACTAATTCCTACTATTTGCTATATTGCAACAGAATTCTCTGTGCTGATCATATACTGAGGATATCACCTTTAAACAAAGGTGTTCCAACTCTGCTATTGTATTGTATTATATTGTAAAATACCGGTGTATAAGACGCACCCAAATCTTCACCCTCTTTTTTGCAAGGGGGGGGGGGAGTGCGTCTTATTACTCTGAAAAATACAGTCAATCTCATTTATAGAAAAAGATTCTGGAGAATGAAGCCAGCAGTCAGGCGAGAGATCTACACAAACGGATCTCCTAGCAAAACAGGGAGGATCTATGATATCTTCCATATTATTTTTTAAAAAAATAACCATTTTTCCGACTTGGAAAATGGCACAAAAGAAAAGAATATCGAGAGAGGAAGAATCAGAACTGTGTTCCATCACAAATACGGAAGATTGGGGGTCTACCAAACAGACCCCGAATAAGAAGTAAAAAAAGAAAGATCATCACCCAGGAAAGAGAAGATCAGTTCACAGGACATATATATATATATATATAAAAGCGTCTCTTTCTCTCTTGGTTCTCCATACAAGCTTTGGAATAAAATACGTTTTTTTTTCTTTTTTTAAATTAAAAAAAAGGGTATCTGTATCAAAATATACAAGGGAAGGGGGGGTATTTTGTGGGTTTTTTTTTCATTCTTCCATCATGGCCCAAACCTCTTCCGCTTTCTGATAGTATTGATTGGCTAGCCGACCCTTCATAGCTTCCATGGCAGCTTCGGCGGCTTCCGTGAAAAGTTCCCCTGGAAGAGAAAATGACAGGTAAAGACCCAATCCAATCCAGGGCTCATGCAGCTAAGACCCTTGACCAGGGGGGGGTCTCATGGGAACTCCCCCCCCCCCCCAGGCCTCTCTCCGGTAAATGGGAAAAATCCAACATTAGAAATTACATTTGTTCCGGACATTTTCCCCCTATAAATAAATCCCCGAACTGTCTTTAAATAAATAAGCAAAGGTTGAAGGCATCACAGCTGTTTTGATAGCCCTGAGAAGGACCTCACAATTCACACAATTCTGCTCCTTGGAATACAACAGCCATAACTAACCGCACACACTGAACTACTACAATGCGCTCTACATGGGGCAGCCCTTGAAGAGTATTCGGAGACTTCAACTCGTCCAGAACGCAGCCGCGCGAGCGATCGTGGGTGCACCTCGATACACCCACGTTACACCTATCCTCCGCGAGCTGCACTGGTTACCGATCGGTCTCCGGATACGCTTCAAGGTGCTAGTCGTAACTTATAAAGCCCTTCATGGTATTGGATCTGGGTACTTGAGAGACCGCCTGCTGCCAATTACCTCCCACAGACCCATTAGATCTCACAGGGTTGGCCTCCTCCGGGTGCCATCTACCAGCCAATGCCACCTGGATATTACCCGGGGGAGGGCCTTCTCTGTGGCAGCTCCGGCCCTCTGGAATGAACTCCCCTGCAGGGATTCGGACCCTCACCTCTCTCCAGGCCTTCCGAAAAGCTGTCAAAACCTGGCTTTGCCGGTAGGCCTGGGGGTGATGAGTTCCCTCCCCTCTTGACATGTATGGTTGTGCGACTGTTGTTTACTTTTATTATTTGTATTTTGTTTTTTATGTTCCCCTTTTCCCCCCTTGAATTGTTCACCGCCCTGAGTCGTCCCGGAGAAGGGCGGCATACAAATAATAAAATTCTATTCTATTCTATTCTATTCTTGTTGGATAGGGAGCTCGAGTAAGCGATCCCAGCTGCACAGCAGAAAAGCAGAGAAAGAAACTGGCTAGAAAACGACCATTTTTTCCTGAAGGACTAAATCATCATTCCTAAAATTGACAACTTCTTCTTTTTTTTTTAAATGGCAATCATAAAAAGATTTGAAGACGTCGTTCCGGCTACTTGCAGGCCGTATATCTATATTTATCCGCTGAAAGAACTTTTCCTTTCAATACATTGAGTGGGAATTGCAATGCAAACCTGTTTCAGAGGCCTA
Organism: Thamnophis sirtalis; assembly: GCF_051295495.1. NCBI lineage: Eukaryota > Metazoa > Chordata > Lepidosauria > Squamata > Natricidae > Thamnophis > Thamnophis sirtalis. The sequence continues at coordinate 7,465,181 of NW_028261394.1, forward strand.
GGGGTTGGACTAGATGACCTACGAGGTCCCTTCCAACCCTCTTAATATGTTAAAATCTGTTTCCAGGTCAATTCTGCGAAGGCCAGATCAAAACAAGAATCCCCACGGGGAAGCCGAGAACAACCCCAGCTTCATACCTGATCTCTGCAGATCCTTGTCCAAGTGAAATCCTCCCGTCATCAGCATCTCTGCCTCTTTGGCAAGGAGGAGGTAACGAGGTTCGTCCTGAGTGCCGTCGTACTCCCCCCCTTCGTCGTAATCAGTCATGTTCAAAGCTTTGTCGTACCAATGCAACGCTTCTTTCCAATCCTGCTCTCTGCGGAGTCGGAAAACAACAGAAGCAAAACGTCAGGGATGTCTGCGGAGGCGTAACGGAGAGATCGAGTGGGTATGTACAGCAGGGGAAGCTTGGAAGACTGGTGGACTTCAAACCCCAGAATTCCTCAGTCAGGTGCTAGGGAATTCTGGGAGTTGAAGTCCACAGGTCTTAAAGTTGCCAAGTTTGTAGAGCCCTGCTTCAAAGATTAGCAAACTGGAGTAGATGGGGGGAACCCCACCCCTTCCTCCCTTCTTTCCTTATGATAGATAGATAGATAGATAGATAGATAGATAGATAGATAGATAGATAGATAGATATACATACATACATAGATACATACAGAGAGATATTATATATATAATGTGTGTATATTCTATGAAAACATATAGATAGATAGATAGATACATACATACATACATACATACATAGAAAGAATTATATATATTTGTGTGTGTATGTACATGTAATTGTACACAGAGAGAGGGGGGAGGAAGGGGGATAAGAGATAGATAGATAGATAGATAGATAGATAGATAGATAGATAGATAGATAGATAGATATAGATAGATAGATAGATAGATAGATAGATAGATAGATACATACATACATACATACATACATAGAAAGAATTATATATATTTGTTTGTGTATGTACATGTAATTGTACACAGAGAGAGGGGGGAGGAAGGGGGATAAGAGATAGATAGATAGATAGATAGATAGATAGATAGATAGATAGATAGATAGATAGATAGAATTATAGATGGATGGATGGATGGGGATAAGATAGATAGAAAGATACATAGATAGATACATACATATAGAGAGGGGGGGAGGGAGGGAGGGAGAGGGATGAGATAGATCGATAGATATAGATTAACTCCCATCTACCTACCTACCTATCATCTATCTCTCTCTTTCTTTCTTTTTTCAGGCCCTGCCAAAAACACCATCCTGAGACCTTCCTCCTTTTAAGACACTCCTGTCTTGAGTTAAATGTCTTAGGTTACAAGTCAGGCCATCTGCCCCATACATCTTATGCACTGGAGACAAATTCCTTGTGTGTCCAATCACACTTGACCAATAGAGAGAACAGAACAGAATAGCGCAGTTGAAAGGGACGGTGGAGGTCTTCTAGTCCAACCCCCTGCTCAGGCAGGAAGCCCTATACAGGTTGTCTTTGACTTAAGGACCACCAGTGAACCCCGAAATGGATGTGGCTAAGTGAACTATTTGTTAAGTGAGCTTTGTCCCATTTTACCCCCTTTCTTGCCATAGTTATTAAGTGAATCATTGCGGTTGTTAAATGAGTAGCCTGGCTGTTAAGTGAATCTGGATTCCTCGTGGATTTTGCTTGTCAGAGGGTCAAAGAAGTTGATCCTATGACATCACAACCATTGTAAATATGAATTTAGATGAGGTGACCATGCTGCAGCGGTCGTAAATGTGAAAAACAGCCATAAGTAATTTGTTTTCCGGTGCCATGGTAACTTTGAACGGTCGCTAAATGAACCGTTGTATGTCGAGGACTGTCAGAATAGATATATTCATGAGCTAGAATAGGGCATAGCAACAAGGTCCACCAATGGGAGCTGAATACACTTTGGAGCCTGTGTGTGCTTTCTGGATTTGATTGCTGCAACAAACTCAAGGAGCTGAATACACTTTGGAGCCTGGGCGTGGCTTAGCTCTGTAGCTCTGAGTCTGTACAAAAGCCAAGAACTAGTCCAAGCTCTGAACTGAAAACTGAATACCACTCTCATCTCTCCACCACGTTGGAAGAGCCACTCTTGGTTTTGTATATATGTCTTGTGGTTTTTATTACATATAAAGAGAAGTTAATGAATCCTGCGGAATCAGTTACCTGTGTGTGCTTTCTGGATTTGATTGCTGCAACAAACTCAAGGAGCTGAATACACTTTGGAGCCTGGGAGTGGCTTAGCTCTGTAGCTCTGAGTCTGTGCAAAAGCCAAGAACTAGTCCAAGCTCTGAACTGAAAACTGAATACCACTCTCATCTCTCCACCACGTTGGAAGAGCCACTCTTGGTTTTGTATATATGTCTTGTGGTTTTTATTATATATAAATAGAAGTTAATGAATCCTGCTGAATCAGTTACCTGTGTGTGCTTTCTGGATTTGATTGATGCAACAAACTCAAGGAGCTGAATACACTTTGGAGCCGGGGCGTGGCTTAGCTCTGTAGCTCTGAGTCTGTGCAAAAGCCAAGAACTAGTCCAAGCTCTGAACTGAAAAGTGAATACCACTCTCATCTCTCCACCACGTTGGAAGAGCCACTCTTGGTATTGTATGTATGTCTCATGTGTTTTATTATACAGAAAGAGAAGTTAATGAATCCTGCGGAATCAGTTACCTGTGTGTGCTTTCTGGATTTGATTGCTGCAACCAACTCAAGGAGCTGAATACACTTTAGAGCCTGGGAGTGGCTTAGCTCTGTAGCTCTGAGTCTGTGCAAAAGCCAAGAACTAGTCCAAGCTCTGAACTGAAAACTGAATACCACTCTCATCCCTCCACCACGTTAGAAGAGCCACTCTTGGTATTGTATATATGTCTTGTGGGTTTTATTATATATAAAGAGAAGTTAATGAATCCTGCTGAATCAGTTACCTGATTCAGTGCTTTCTGGATTTGATTGCTGCAACAAACTCAAGGAGCTGAATACACTTTGGAGCCTGGGCGTGGCTTAGCTCTGTAGCTCTGAGTCTGTGCAAAAGCCAAGAACTAGTCCAAGCTCTGAACTGTGTATTGTATATATGTCTCGTGTGTTTTATTATATATAAAGAGAAGTTAATGAATCCTGCGGAATCCGTTACCTGTGTGTGCTTTCTGGATTTGATTGCTGCAACAAACTCAAGGAGCTGAATATACTTTGGAGCCTGGGAGTGGCTTAGCTCTGTAGCTCTGAGTCTGTGCAAAAGCCAAGAACTAGTCCAAGCTCTGAACTGTGTATTGTACATATGTCTCGTGTGTTTTATTATATATAAAGAGAAGTTAATGAATCCTGCGGAATCCGTTACCTGTGTGTGCTTTCTGGATTTGATTGCTGCAACAAACTCAAGAACTACCTGTATAGGGATGAGCCATGCAAGAGTACCTGTCGGGCGGCAGGTTCATGCCCATGTCGTAAGCTCTCGCGACAAGAATCATGGAAGGGCGGTCCCCCGCTTCGGCTGCTCGGCACAAATATTCAAAGCCCTTGGTTCTGTTTTGCTTGGTGTCCTACGGAAGACATGGAAATGGGCGTAAGAAAAAACGCAAGGCCGATCAAAAAGGAGCTTTGGCTGTTTTCTTGCAGACGTTTCATGACCCAACTAGGTGACATCATCAGTGCTAAAAGGGAGTGGGGTTTGTGGAGAGGAGAAGGGAAAGAAGTAGAAAGGAAGAGGAGGAAGAGGAGAAGACAGGAGCAGCAGGAATTTGGGGTCTTTGGTGCTCTCTGAGCGTGGCGGTTTTCTTGCAGAACTTTCATGACCCAACTAGGTAACATCATCAGTGCTAGAAGGGAGTGGAGTTTGCAGAGAGGAGGAGGAGGAGGAGGAGGAGGAGGAGGAGGAGGAGGAGGAGGAGGAGGAGGAGGAGGAGGAGGAGGATGACAACGATGACTAGGGGAGGAGGAGAACTATGGAGTCTTTGGTGCTGAGTTTGGTGGTTTTCTTGCAGAACTTTTATGACCCAACTAGGTAACATCATCAGTGCTAGGAGGGAATGGAGTTTGCAGAGAGGAGGAGGAGGAGGAGGAGGACGACGACGACGACGACAACGACTAGGGGAGGAGGAGGAGAACTATGGAGTCTTTGGTGCTCTCTGAGTTTGGTGGTTTTCTTGCAGAACTTTCATGACCCAACTAGGTAACATCATCAGTGCTAGGACGGATGGGGAGTGGGAGAAGAAGAAAGGAGGAGGAGGAGGAGGAGCAGGAGTAGCAGGAGGAGGAGGAGGAGGAGAGAGGAAGAAGAGGAGGAGGAGGAGGAGGACTGTGGGTCCTTGATCCTCTCTGAGCTTGGTTACTTTCTTGGAGACTTTTCATGACCCAACTAGGTAACATCATCAGTGCTAGGAGGGATGGGGAGTGGGAGAAGAAGAAAGGAGGAGGAGGAGGAGGAGGAGGGAGGAAGAAGAAGAAGAGGAGGAGGAGGACTGTGGGTCCTTGATCCTCTCTGAGCTTGGTTACTTTCTTGGAGACTTTTCATGACCCAACTAGGTAACATCATCAGTGCTAGAAGGGAGTGGAGTTTGCAGAGAGGAGGAGGAGGAGGAGGAGTGGTGGTGGTGGAGGAGGAGAACTATGGAGTCTTTGGTGCTCTCTGAGCTTGGTGGTTTTCTTGCAGACCTTTCATAACCCAACTGGGTAACATCATCAGTGCTAGAAGGGAAGGAGGAGGAGGAAGAGGAGGAGGAGGGGGAGGGGAGGAGTGGAGAAGAGGAGAACTATGGAGCCTTTGATGCTCCCTGAGCTTGGTGGTTTTCTTGCAGAACTTTCATAACCCAACAAGGTGACATAATCAGTGCTAGAAGAGAGTGGAGTTTGCAGAGAGGAGGAGGAGGAGGAGGGAGGAGTGGAGGAGGAGGAGGAGGAGGACAAGGGGAGGAGGGGAGGAGGAGGAGAACTATGGAATCTTTGGTGTTCTCTGAGCTTGGTTGCTTTCTTGCAGACCTTTCATAACCCAACAAGGTGACATCATCAGTGCTAGAAGAGAGTGGAGTTTGTGGAGAGGAGGAGGAGGAGGAGAACTGTGGGGTCCTTGCTGCACTCTGAGCTTGGTGGCTCCCTTGCAGACGTTTCATAACCCAAACTAGGTAACATCATCAGGCTGATGGAAGGGAAAAAATAACATGTGGATCTTTGCAACCTTACTGCCCTACTTAAATTCTGGACTCAACTGTGGTCGTAAGTCAAAGACGGCCTGCCGTTACCTGTAGAGTGACCTCTGCGAGTATGTGATGGGGCAGCTGAGAATACATGAGGCCCAGCCCCACAATGGCCTCCAGTTCTCCACACTCGGCTGCGTGTTCCAGATGGAAGAGAGCTGAATCCTGATCCCACTCTCGGTCCTTTTCGCAAAACCGGCCAGCTTCGTGGTACCGAACCATGGCCAGGTGGACCTAATTGAGAGGAGGGGAAAAAAGGCTGTTAATGGTACGTAGGAAAAGACCTTGAGGGACAGATAACAGATGAACAGAGTTGGAAGGGACCTTGGAGGTCATCTAGTCCAACCGCCCATCCTAGCAGGAGACCCTACACCATTTCTGACAGATGGTGGTCCAGTCTCTTCTTGAAAGCCTCCAATGATGAAGCTCCCACAACTTCCGAAGGCAACTTCTGTTCCATGGATTGATGGTTCTCGTGGTCCGAAAATTCCTCCTTATCTCCAGGTTGAATCTCTCCTTGTTCAGTTTCCATCCATTATTCCTTGTCGGGTGCCTTGAAAAATAGTTTGACCCCCTGCTCTCTGTGGCAGCCCCTCAAATATTGGAAGACTGCCATCATGTCTCCCCTGGTCCTTCTCTTCACTAGACTAGCCATGCCCAGTTCTGTTTTGACCGAAGCTTCCCAAGAGCAGGAAGCAAACTCCTGGTCCCGACAAACCCCCCTTTTATTAATTGACTGTGAATTCTGCTCATTCACATCCAGGAAAGTCTTTCAAGGGAGGATTTACAGTCACAGAACTTATCTGGCTTGGAGAGCGGCCAGGACAATCTCTGCAGAACTTGGCAAGGAGTCTCGGAGAGTCACGAACCAATTAAGCAAATGAATTATCTCCTGCAAGCTCCACTCCTCTTTTATTTCCTCTGGGAGGGGCCATTCGTCGTCTACCTGTGGCCTTACTCCCAAGTCGACCCCTGTTCTTTAGCTGTTCCCTTCGTCTGGCAACTCTGTGCATGCGCACACTGGGAACAGGCTCCAGCTGTTCTTCTGCCTCACTGATGTCTAACTCCGAAGGCAGCTGATAACTGTCAGACGGCCCTGGCCCCCTCTCTGCCTCCGACACAGAGTCCTCCTCAGAGCCTTCCCAAGACTCCAGGAGGAGTCCATGTTCCTCCCCAACCTCCACACTGTCCGAATCTGCTGCCAGCTCTGCTGGTGGGCCACCACAGGTCCTGCAACCGTTCATCTTATGTTTTAATCTATAGTCCCCTAAATCATCTTGGTTGCTCTTCTCTGCACTCTTGTCGAGTCTCAACATCTTTTTTTTTAATAGCGTGGTGACCAAAACTGGATGCAGTGCTCGAGATGCTGCTTGGGAGACGATTAGATAAGAGACCGCTTAGCCCTCACCTTTCCAAGAATGGACTTTCCAATCTTCTTCTCCAGCTCCAGGCCGTTGAGTCTCTGAACCTCCACTGCAACGCAAGAAGGCCTGTGAATGTGAACTCGGGCTGCGTTGTAGAGGTTCCATTTATCCACGCTGACCTGGAAGAGAGGGGAAGTCCATCAGATCTTCAGCCCGACGTCCAGGGAGAGTCTCGATCATCCAAGCTACGACTGTCGCAAAGGTGTTTTTCCAAAAGGCAACTGGATTTTCTTGGGTTTTTTTCCCCCCCTTGAAAATGTTTCGCCTAACTTTTCTAATTTATAAAATGTTTTCTTTCTTTTAATTGCTGAGTTAAGTCCATTAATATTGATTGTAATCATTTTTCTTTCCTCCATATTTATACTTTATACTATATTTATCCCCTCCCCTCTCGACTGGTATGGCTGTGTGATTTTCGTGTATTTTAATTATGTGTACTGTTGTTTATGTTCCCTTTCCCCTTTGAGTTGTTCGCCGCCCTGAGTCCTTCCTGGAGAAGGGCGGCATACAAATAAACCAAAACTGAAACTGAAACTGAAAACTTTATATACTTTATATACCTTTATAAGATATGGGGTTTGTTTTATCAGTGGTTGGGGAAAAACTTGGAAATGAAAAATGTTTTACTCATGTTTTAGCTGAAGGAGTTAAATGATAACACAATTATGCTGTGAAATAGATTAACGACGATACAATGAAAAACTGATACATATATGAATTGAATACTTTAGAACGTTTTGATTTAAAATGGATAAGGATAACAATGATTTTATGTATACTTGATAGAGGATTGGTGATATAATGTATAACCCTAAGAATATATTACAAAGATACCTTGTTGTTGATAATTTTAATAAGGAAGTAATTAAAAATTGGTATATATATGTAGTGACTATTTAGAATACCTTGTTGAAAAATGAAGGAATAACATCTTTGTTTGAATGTATGATGTACAAGGACAATAATGAACTTAAGCATATCCGATAGTTGATTGGTGGAGTTATGCATAATTGAAAACAGTGGTATACAAATATAAATGGTTGGTAAATCTCTTTCATATTGGGATCTGTGATTATATAAAGGTATACCATTATTAAATAAACAATCAAGAATGTAAGGGAATTAGCTTTATTGAAAAATAATAATAATAATAATAATTGTAATTAAATATACGTTGTACAATGTAAGTGAGACATTTAGTTATATTAGAAAAATCTGTGATTGTAAATGCTATTTGAGAATATGGATGCAAAAACACTTGTAACCAAATGACATGCTGTATGTGATGATGTTTTTTTTGTGTGTGTGTTGTTTGTTTAATAAAAATAAAAATTTCTTGCAAAAAAAAAGAAAAGAAAATGTTTCGCCTCTCGTTCAGAACTGAAGAAGCTTCATGGATGAGATGAGCAAGAAGTCTTCAAGGAAGGGGGTGGGAACCGAAGAAAATGCAATTGCCTTTTTGGAAAAGCACTTTTGGTTCAGTCGGGTTAGAGAAAGAAAGCGAAAAAAAAAGAAAGAAAGAGGTATCCTACTTCCCATCTTCACCCTCCTCTCACTGAGCTTCTTCTTAATCTACCGCTGAAATCCAGCAGCAGAGGACTTATCTGGCCAAAAACGGCTCCATGGTGGAACTCCAAAACTTCTTTCGTAAGTTAAAATAAAACTCACACTGAAATCTTAAAGAGAGTTTTTTTTACAGCCATGGACCACCTAGACACACCATGTAAGCCACAGATTGTTGGGTTCAGCCAGACTGCCTGAATTCACCACGAATTGAGCTTTTGTGAGCCTTATCAAGTAGGCCAGATCATAAAAATCAGCTCCAAAGGAAGACCACAATTACAATTTACTAAGATTGTCTAGAACTGAGTGTTTCTCAACTTTGCAACTTTTAAGAAGCGTGGACGTCAACTCCCAGAATTCCCCAGCCAGGCAGGAAGACAGGACAGTACCCCTAGAGATTTTCACACGTGTGCATGCACCCACTGACACGTCTGGAGCGAGTGCAAGGAGACACAAACACATTGAACGCACGCTTCACACCAGACACTTAAACACGGAGGAGAGTTAAAAACAATTCCCAGCACATGAAATTTTCAACAGAACTGACAAAATGTGCATTGCACATCCTGATACCAGTTCTGCTCCTTAAGAACATCACAACAAGCATCCCAAAGGGGGGCGGGGGGAGACGTTTGTGTTGTGACAACGCAATGCATATTTTATCCTCCACTTTCCTGCAGACCTTCCGGAACAAGTCTGTATTTGAAGGAAATAAATGTGCTTTCGACAGCTAAACATTGAAGCACATTCTCACATTTAGGTACTGTGATGACCCGGGGCGTGGCACGAAGGCAACACAGCCAGAGAACCGGTATGAGTCCCATTATTGGCACTCAACTTTGCTCCCAATGTCCCTTTCACTCTCCTGCATGGAGAGAAACTCTTCCACAAACCTGAAGATACTCCAGTCCAAATGCTGTAAGCAGAATGACTGCAAACAATCACTCCAGCAGAGCAAGATAGGGAGTTCCAGAAGCAAAGAATAATTCCAGCAAGACAAGATAAGCACACAGAAGGACAGAAATAATTCAAACAGGCCCGGGGGAATGCCACGAATGCAGGCCACAACTCTCAACACTCTAGGAATTCAGTGTTTGTTCCCCAGAAACAACTCTCCCAACTGCCTCTCCTTTAAACTCCATCCCCAGGTGTGCCTTGTGAATGGAATCAGGGCCCTTTCCTTCCTCGTAAGCCACACAACCCGTTGCTCTTTTCTGCCTTCTTCCCTGAGTGCCCTAGGATGAGGAGGGGGTGGGCCTTTGTCTTCATCTGAATCCCTTCTCCCTTGTTCTATCTCTCCCTTGCTCTGCCCAGCCTGACTTTGCCGTTCCTGTTTCCTCCGCAGCCAACAGATCCACTCTCTCACTCTCTGTCAATCTCAGTCTTTGACGGGGGCATGACAGGTACATGGTACGGACTCTCAAAGGAGCTTATGTGGCCACTCTGGGCTACAACTTTAAAAACATTTAAAAACCACAATGCCGGAGCACACTCCCAAGTTCTGGAGTTGTTTGCCAAGAGCCGAAAACAGCCGAGGAGAACAACAAGCCGAAAACCCCAGAGACAGAATAAAAATCCATGCAGAATCACCCTTTTGTTCCTGAAAGTCGGCTTAGCTCTCTCAGACAGTTTATTTCTCTAATAATTGGAAAGAGAAATAATTAAAAGAGGGAAGGAAGAAGAAAGAAGAGTCAACCACGGGTGAAAGATTCTTCAGCAATTCAGGGGAAATTAAACAGGGTGACTCAGTGGCTAAGACGCTGAGTTTGTCGGTCAGAAAGGTTCGAATCCCTAGCGCCGCGTAACGGAGTGAGCTCCCGTGACTTGTCCCAGCTTCTGTCAACCTAGCAGTTTCTAAAGCACCTACAAAATGCAAGTAGAAAAATAGGGACCACCTTTGGTGGGAAAGTAACAGTGTTGCGTGCGCCTCCGGCGTTGAGTCATGCCGGCCACATGACCACAGAGACATCTTCGGACAGCGCTGGCTGTTTGGCTTTGAAACGGAGATGAGCACTGCCCTCTAGAGTCGGGAACGACTAGCACATATGTGCAAGGGGCACCTTTAGCTTTAAGCAACTTTGGTGATCGGGCCATCTGGCGCAAAGCAAACCCAAAGTGATTTCTGGGGTGGGGGGGTGGGGATCGGATTTATTTACCCGAGCAGAACTTCCCAAGCTGTCTTCATCAGATTCGTGTCTCCGGTTGCAGTTAGGATGACCCTAAGAAAAAAGAAAAGAAAAAAAGAACAATTTAATTCAGGTTTGGAGGAATAGCATTTTTAAAAGCTTCGTTTTCTTGGGGGGGGGGGGGATAGTTGCCCAGTGTTACGAAGAGACTAACTTAAAAATGAAGTAAGTTACCATATTTTTTGGATTATAAAACGCACCTGACTATAAAACGCTCCTAAATTTAGAAGAGGAAAACAACAACAAAGGATTTTGACCTTTACACGCTTCATTTTCGGCCTGGGGGGGGGCTTTTTCCCTCCTTTTCCAGCCTTTTTTCTACCCTTTGAGGCTTTTTTCGGCTCATTTGTTTTGGAAAAATGGGCTAAAAAAGCCTCAAAAATGGGCCAAAAAAGGCTTCAAAAATGGGCTGAAAAAAGTCCTGAAAAAGAGGTGTACGGAGACCAAAAAATGGCCAGCAGGTGGGTGGGGTTTCAGCAATATTCGGTCTATAAGATGCACAGACATTTTCACCCCCTTTGGAAAGACAAAAAAGTGTGTCTTATAGTCCGAAAAATACAGTAAATATTTAAAGGATCGGAACAGGCTTTTTTGTGTTCCTATTTTTAAGCCAGGCTATATCTATCTATCTATCTATCTATCTATCTATCTATCTATCTATCTATCTATCTATCTATCTATCTATCTATCTATCATCTATCTATCTATCTATCTATCATCTATCTATCTATCATCTATCTATCTATATCTATCATCTATCTATCTATCAATCATCTATCTATATCTATATCTATCATCTATCTATCTATATCTATCATCTATCTATCTATCTATCTATCTATCTATCTATCATCTATCTATCTATCTATCATCTATCTATCTATCATCTATCTATCATCTATCTATCTATCTATCTATCATCTATCTATCTATCATCTATCTATCTATCTATCTATCTATCTCTATATCTCTATCTCTATCTATCTATCTATCTATCTATCTATCTATCATCTATCTATCATCTATCTATCTATATCTATATCTATCTATCTATATCTATATCTATCATCTATCTATCTATCTATCTATCTATCTATCTATCTATCTATCTATCTATCTATCATCTATCTATCTATCATCTATCTATCTATCTATCTATCTATCTATCTATCATCTATCTATCTATCATCTATCTATCTATCTATCTATCTATCTATCATCTATCTATCTATCTATCTATCTATCTATCTATCTATCTATCTATCTATCTATCTATCTATCTATCTATCTATCTATCTATCTATGGGATCAATGTATGAAATGAAAACACGACATTACCTTTTCCCGGTGATGATCCATGTCTTCGTGATCGCTCCTCTTCTCACTGGGGCATCCACTGTCGCCTCCGTTTTCGGAATCCTAAGGATAAAAACAGGGGGCAAAAATAAGAGTTCTCCCTTCTTTGGATACCTTTATTTTATAGACGAAACTTCGTCCTTCTCCTAGAGTCTCCTACGCATCGCTCCAAACCCAACCCAAACTCTTTAGGGCCGAGCCTTAATGTGTGAATCCAGGAAGGTCTTCAGGAACTTACCCGCTGATTATCAAGGTTTTCGTGGTCTTTGTGAACCAAGTTGTCGACTTCATTGAAAACAGGCCAATCTAGGTCGAAGCAAAGAAGGAATTCGCTCTTTAGGCAAGGAACAGTTTTAAGTCACTTTTTTAAAAAACCCTGTCGTAACTTCCAACAGTCATGAAATAATCGGTCGTAAGTCCAGGAATACCAGGGCAGCGTTTTATTAATAAATATATACAAATGTATGAACTATCCTATTCCAGGTGTAGCTATAAAAGAAGAGACAGAAATCTCCGAAACTCAAAATATATCACTCACTTAACTTTCTTTAAACCTCTGCTAACATCGTCAAAACTGTAAAAACTACCATTGAAGAGATATCTGCCTTGATACATCATTGATCAATTTGGCCATTGTGTCCGTGATAGGGGGTACTGCAGTGGTCGTAAGTGTGAAAAGTGGTCATAAGTCACTTTTTCCAGTGTTGTCGTAACTTTGAACGGTCGCTAAATGAATCGCGGTAAGTCGGGGGCTACCCGTAATTATAAGGATGTCACTTTTATGAGCTGTCACTAAATGAATGCTCGCAAGTCGAGAATTATCTGTATTTTGCGTACTTCCATATACCTTATTTTAGAATAGAAAAGAGCTGGAAGGGACCTTGGAGATCTTCTAGTCCAGCCCCTTGCTCAAGCAGGAGAACCTATACCAGCGATGGCGAACCTTTTTTTGGTTCGCATGCCATAAGGGGGGAAACGCAGGGGAGGGGCTTGCGTGGGCATGCCGCACCCATAATGCAATGCACGACCCCTCCCCAGTGCACATGCGTGCATGAGAGGCACGACCCCCCGCTTTTTTGCATGTTTTTTTCACCCTCCCCAGGCTCCAGAGGCTTTATAGGAGCCTGGGGAGGGGAAAAAAAGCCCCCCCACCCCCCCGGAGGCTTCAGGGACCTCCTAAGAGCAAAAAAGAACCCTACGAGCAGGGCTGCTTAAGCCCTCCAGAGGCTTCAGGGAAGCCTCCTGAAGGTCCCTGAAGCCCCGGGACGGCTTAAACCCACCCTACAAGCAAACCGGAAGTGACTTCCGGTTTGCTTGTAGGGCCGTTTTTAGTCCTCCATAGGCTTCAGGGAAGCCTCCTGAAGGTCCCTGAAGCCTCCGGACGGTTTAAACCCACCCTACGAGCAAACCAGAAGTGACTTCCAGTTTGCTTGTAGAATCGTTTTTAGTCCTCCGGAGGCTTCAGGGAAGGTCCCTGAAGCCTCTGGACGGCTTAAACCCACCATATGAGCAAATCGGAAGTGACTTCCGGTTTGCTTGTAGGGCCGTTTTTAGTCCTCCGGAGGCTTCGGGGAAGCCTTCTGAAGGTCCCTAAAGCCTCCGGAGGGCTTAAACTGACCCTACGAGCAAATCAGAAGTCCATTCCTGAACTTCTGGTTTGCCCATAGGGTCTGTTTCTTGCACTCCAGAGGCTTCAGGGAAGCTCCTGAAGCCTCCGGAGGGCCTCCAAGGGGGGGGGAGGGCTCTTTTCGCCCTTCCCCAGGCTCCTTTAAAGCCTCTGGAGCCTGGGGCGGGAAAAAATGGCTTTAAAAAAGGCTGAACTCAACTGACAGCGCAAGACCTCGCGTGCCCTGATAAATGGCTCCACGTGCCACCTGTGGCACGCATGCCATAGGTTCGCCATCCCAGCCCTATATCGTTTCAGACAAGTGGCTGTCCAGTCTCTTCTTAAAAACCTCCAGAGAGGGAACACCCACAACTTCTGGCGGCAGGCTGTTCCCCTGGTTAATTGTCCTCACTGTTAGGAAGCTTCTCCTTAATTCCGGGTTGCTTCTAGAACCAGCAGTTCCCCCCAACGGCTGATGAAAAAAAAACATCTGGGCACTTACGGAGACCCTCCATCTTATGGCTGTGAGGCGTGGCTGAAGACGGGGAGGAGGGCAGGGAGTCAAAGGCCCTATCACTCATGCTTTCATCCCCTGAGTTTTCGGAAAGGCGGGAGAGGAACGGGGGACGGGTGCCCGATACGGTGCGCACACGGCTACTGCCACACTTCTCTTCGGTGCCCCGCACGACAGTCTGAGCTGATTCCTGCGCAGAGAAACACAAAAACCTCAGCCAGGGATTTCCCTCAGCCACCACGTCTCTGCTGGAGCCGCAGGAGGCATTATAGCTGCCCGTTCAAATGGTGCAAAATTCTATCCCGTTTCAACTTATCCATCAGTTATCGGGTCGCTTTTAAGGCCAGCCAAGCTTCGGTTCGAATAGAATAGAAATAACAAGAGTTGGAAGGGACCTTGGAGGTCTTCTAGTCCAACCCCCTTCTTAGGCAGGAAACCCTTAAAAAAAACACTTTTGGATCACCCATGACCTAGATGTTTGAGTATCTCCACAGACGATATAATTAGTAGTTTTAAAGTTTGTAAGCCGCTCATGCATTTGATCAATAAATTAAATAAACAAATGAACAAAGATGGTTAAAATGACAAGGGTCGACCAGCTGTGTTAATACTCCATGCTGTCCAAGGTCCTGACCTTACATCTTCTAATGCAGTTTTTAGAATAGAATAGAATAGAATAAATAGAATAGCAGAGTTGGAAGGGACCTTGGAGGTCTTCTAGTCCAACCCGCTGCTAAGGCAGGAAACCCTACACCACTTCAGACAAATGGATATCCAACTTCTTCTTAAAAACCTCCAGTGTTGGAGCATTCACAACTTCCGGAGGCAAGTTGTTCCACTGATTCATTGTTCTCACTGTCAGGAAATTTCTCCTTAGTTCTAGGTTGCTTCTCTCCTTGATTAGTTTCCACCCATTGCTTCTTGTCCTGCCCTCAGGTGCTTTGGAGAATAGCTTGACTCTGTCTTAGCAATAGCAATAGCAGTTAGACTTATATACTGCTTCGTAGGGTTTTTAGCCCTCTCTAAGCGGTTTACAGAGTCAGCATATCGCCCCCACAGTCTGGGTCCTCATTTTACCCACCTCGGAAGGATGGAAGGCTGAGTCAACCTTTGAGCCGGTGAGATTTGAACCGCTTAACTGCAGCTTAGCAGTCAGCTGAAGTGGCCTGCAGTACTGCACTCTAACCACTGCGCCACCTCTCTTCTTTGTGGCAGCCCATGAGATATTGGAAGACTGCTATCATGTCTCCCCTAGTCCTTCTTTTCATTAAACTAGACACACCCAGTTCCTGCATCTCTTCTTCATACCCTGTTCCCCCCCAAAAATAAGCCCTCCCTGGCTAATAAGCCCGATTGGGCTTTTGAGCGCATGGGCTAAAGTAAGCCCTCCCCCCAAAATATTGCCACACAGCAGCAGCCATGAGGTGACCACACTTGCCGCCTCCTGCAACTCAAAAACAATAAGACCTCCCTGAAAATAAGGCCAAGCGCTTATTTTGGGGGTCAAAAGAAAATAAGACCCTGTCTTATTTTGGGGAAAACATGGTAAATCAATTATCAGGTCACTTTTAAGATGAGGCAAGCTTCAGTTCAAATAATGCAGCCATTTTGTGGGGTTCGTGAACCAGACCGTCTTCACAAAATGGCCCCCAGCCGTTCCTTGGATTCAAAGCGGCTTTGCCAACAATACTTACAAGTAGTTTGGTACTGCGAAATAAGGCGTCTTTCTCTTTGGAGGAGAGATCAAAAGGCATCAGCCCCATACTTTGACAAATCCGGTTGCAGGAGTGAGAATGGAAGAACAAGGCCATCCCTCGTACACCTGGGATAGATAAGAGAACCATCCGTGGAAAGAATGAGAAATCGTTTCGAGGTGCAGCGCCTTACATAGAAGCTTAGCGATTTTTCTCAAAGTCACGATCCATTCCGACAAATCAGCCATCAACAGACACATAGAGATTAACCACATGTGCACATCATTTAAAGGAAGCAATAAAAACAAAAACTAGATATTTTCCAGCAACTAATAGGCCAGATAAGCAGGGATGAACACCAGACAAAAAATCAAGAAGAAAACAATACCCTAATCAAGGAACTGCCAAGGAGAAAACCACACCTCCACCAATGTTGGCAGGGCAGGCTCCTATATATAAACAGGGGGGAAAACCCCCACACCCCCTTGCCCTGATGATGTTACCTAGACAGATAATGAAACGTCTGCAAGCCAACAAGCAAATTTAGAAGCACCAAGGTCTCCACAACAACATCGCAATAGGGGTAGTCCTCAATTTATGATCACAATGGAGCCTCAAATTTCTGTTGCTGAGTGAGGCATTTGTTAACTGCGTTTTGCCCCATTTTACGAGCTTCCTTGCCACAGTTGTTAAGTGAATCACTGCAGTTGTTAAGTTAGTAACGCAGTTGTTAAGCGAGTCTAGCTTTCCCGTTGACTTCGCTTGTCGGAAGATCGCAAAAGTTGGACACTGCAACCGTCATAAATATGAGTTGCTAAGTGTCTGAATTTCTATCAAGGGACTATGGAGATGCCACGAGAATCGTTAAGTGTGAAAAACAGTCCTCGGTCCTTTTTTTCGAATCATCGCTAAATGACCTGTGGAAAGTTGACGACAACTTGAGGTCATCCATTCTCATCAGCACATCTGGCCCATGTTTAAAGATTCTTCCTACCCAGAACTGAAACTGATCCCCTTCTCCATTCCCTAATCCCTGAAGAAGTTCAGCCCCTCCCCAAAAAGGACAAACAATCGCTCTGTTTTTTTACCGAGATTCCCGTCTCCAAAATCTGTGCCGCTTTCGGTATGGATCTGAGGATCTGTGTACAGGTCTCCAACTCCTTGGATGTCCACAATGATCAGCTGGTGTCCGGAGCGCTCGAAGGTGAAATGGCTGAAGGCCTGCGAGAGAACGGACGTTGCATCAGCCCGACGGGAAGAGAAAACCAGATCAGCTTCTACAGGGAGTCTCTGTCCCCGCTCAGGGTCAGGGCCAACGACTTTTCCCCAAACCCAGTTATTCCAAAACTAGCCTGCGCAAGGTTGAACAGCCAAAGTGGCGATACGTTGGCTAAATAAAACTTTTAAGCGTTGCGGAGTTTTGAAAAGGGAAACCGTTTCTGGACTTCTTGCCCGATAAACGTTCTCTAAACACAAATACGAGGCCATCTTGTTTTTATTTGTATGGGTGACTTTTGGTGGCTGCCTGCACTGTGTGTGTGTGTGTGTGTGTGTGTGTATCTGATAACACAGCTGTCAGGCCTGCAGTTATATCCCTTTTAGGATCTTTGGCCTGCCACACTCTCTCTTATTTCATTATGCTGTTTCATTAGTGTAGTAGTTGGGAGGGGGGAATAGAAAGGAGTAGAATTGTTGAATGTGTTGTTCTCATTCTTTTCTAGAAGCCCAAGGTCATCTTTTGTCTCCGCACCTCTGCACCTGACCGGAAGCAGCTGAGTGGAGATGCCAGCGTGGAAGAAGAAGATTGGACCATGTGATGGATTTGTGGGTGTGGGGACAAGATGATGAACTTTCAACTGGGTGGGAATCCGATGTAACTTCCAGAATTGGGTTTCCACAGATGTGCTAAGATGTCTGATTTATTAAATTGGAACTTTTAAGGATCGTTTTGCCTTGGACTCTGATTTAATTCTACATGATACTTGGAACACTGACACCAGCATTGCCCGGGTATTTATTTATCATAAACCTGTCAAATATAGCATTATTTCTAATGTTGGATTTCCCCCCTTACTAGAGGGAGCCCCCTTGTAGAGCACTGTGAAGCCGTTACCATGGCAACTCCACTGCGCTGTACAGTAGAAGCCATTTTAAGGCACGACAGGCTGTATCTTAACAGAACATATACACACACACACAGACACACAGGGGGGATTAGGTGCATGTTATCCCCACAGTATTTGCTTCCAGGGAGTAAGTAATCTGTGTACCAAGTTTGGTTGAAATTACTCGAGGTGTTCTAGAGTTATGCTAGAACATACACACCATATATATATATATATATATATATAGATAGATAGATAGATAGATAGATAGATAGATAGATAGATAGATAGATAGATAGATAGATAGATAGATAGATAGATAGATAGATAGATAGATAGAGATATAGATATATACACACACACACATATAAATTGGCTAAAGATATAATTATTTTTATCTTGACCATTCCTTTTGGCTTGCTATATCTTAAATCAGTGTTTCTCAACCTTGGCAACTTGAAGATGTCCGGACTTCAACTCCCAGTATTCCCCAGCCAGCATTCGCTGGCTGGGGAATACTGGGAGTTGAAGTCCGGACATCTTCAAGTTGCCAAGGTTGAGAAACACTGTCTTAAATCATCAACTGTTAGGGGATGTGTAGTTTTTATTTTTATTCTATACCTATCAATGGTTTAGTTTGACATCCGGGTAACAGCTATATTAACATAGTAAATGTTATACAATGGGATTTATTTTACTATTTACCGTTAATCCTTGACTTACGCCCACAAGGGAGACAGTAATTTTTTTATTGCTAAGTGAGACAGTTGTTCAAGGTGTATTGCTCCCATTAAATGACCTTTCTTGTCACGGTTGTTAAGTGAATCTGGCTTCCCCATTGACTTTGCTCGTCAGAAGGTCTCAAAAGGAGATCACGTGTAACTTTGAACCGTCACTAAATGAACTCTTGCAAGTACCTGTATTTATTTCAGTATATTATTGTCTGTATTTACTTCAATCTGTTTTTGCTAATTTTACATTTTGCTGGCCGTTGACTGAATAAACATTAGTGAATTGGCTTTGACATGTCCCTGCAGTTCTCTTAGTGGGATTTCAGAAATGGGTTGCCATTGATGGCTTCCTAGGGCTAAGAGAGAGTGGCTGGCACAAAGTCACCCCGTTGACTTCGTATCTCCAACCTTAACCTTACCAAGTAGGCTCTTTAAGATCATCCATCCCCCCCGCTGAATTGCCAGGAAAGAAAGTCCTACCTGCGGGGTCAAACGGATGTTGTCGTCTCGTACGAATCCCGAGTTCGAATTGTACTTGATGTATTTCCCCTCAATGTAATGCTCCAGGTGGTAAAGAGGTCGGCCCGGTCTGTTCTTCATTTCAATTATGCAGGTCTGGACAATATCTACCTAAGGAAAAGAAAGAGGAAGAGAAATAACTGACAGCTTGAAATAGATCTATACTAGTCTCCCTTTATTTATTTATCAGCACAAATAAAAAACAAATATAACAAAGGCAACAGTAAAAATATTGGGTTTCTGTCGTGATGGACTCTTGTGACGAGCCGATTGACAGAGAATGGAAGCAGTTAGCTTCCTCCCATAATTGGGGCATACCAGGGGTTGTGACTTTAAATATATACCTTTCTTCCTGGCTCAGCTGATAACGGATCAGAGCCTGTGGCTTAATGGCTAAGACGTCTGCCTAATATGTAATATAGCCCAGGTTCGAATCCCAGTAAGGGTATGGCTAGCTGATGAGAGCTAAATAGCTTGAAATAGATCTATACTGGTCTCCCTTTATTTATTTATCAGCAGAAATAAAACACACACACACACATATATACATATATATACATACATACATACATACATACATACATACATACATACATAATTCTTGAAATAGATCTATACTAGTCTCCCTTTATTTATCAGCACAAATGCAACACACACACACATACACACACACACACATACATATAATTTTTTATTTTTGAATACACAGACAAAACACAACAAACACCACAAAAATATCTTCCATTACAAATTGTAAAGAGTGTGTCAATTGGTTACAAAGAGCTTTCGTGCATCCCTTTCACAGTCATCACCTCATATCAAGTTATATATTTTAAATCAAATATATTTATGCTTCTTCTCTCAGTGAAGGACAGTTTCCAGAGACATCCCCTATTAAATGAGCTCTACTTAACACCTCAGATTAGATTAGATTAGATTAACAGAGCTGGAAGGGACCTTGTAGGTCATCTAGTCCAACCCCCCAAAATCAGGAGACCTTATGCCATTCCCAACAAATGGCAATTCAGTCTCTTCTTGAAAGCCTCCAGGGATGAAGCTCCCACAACTTCTGAAGGCAACTTCTGTTCCATGGGTTGATTGCTCTCCCTGTTAGAAAATCCCTCCTTAGCTCCAGCTTGAATCTCTCCTTGATCAGCTTCCATCCATTATTCCTTGTCTGGCCTTCAGAAAGCAGGTTGACCCCCTCCGCTCTGTGGCAGCCCCTCAAATATTGGAACACTACTATCGTGTCTCTCCTGGTCCTTCTCTCCACTAGCCATGTCCAGTTCCTGCACCCGTCCATCGTTATGTTTTAATCTCCAGTCCCCTCATCACCCTGGTTGCTGTTCTCTGCACTCCTTCTAGAGTCTCAACATGTTTTTAACATCGTGGTGACCAAAACTGAATGCAGCATTCTAGGTGTGGTCTTACTAAGGCTTTGTAGAGTGGTGTTAGTACCTCACTTGATCTTGATTGTATCTTTCATCATAAGTTTTAGCCTCCAGTCCCCTAATCATCCTGGTTCCTCTTCTCTGCACTTTTTCTAGAGGCTCAACATCTTTCTTATAGTGTGGTGACCAAAACTGGATGCAGCATTCTAGGTGTGGTCTTACTATAAGGCTTTGTGGAGTGGTGTTAGTACCTCCCTTGATCTTAATTGTATCCCTTAGGATTCTGTGTGAGGTGATTACCTGTTTTGGGGGCTTATGGCGGTTATATTCTTCTCCCCATAACTTGGCCTCCATCTGCAGCCGCACGTCCTCAAAATAGACGTCCCGGTTGACCGTCTCGATGTACCGTTTTGCCACATAATTGAAGGCCCCTCTCCAATTATGCATGTGCAGGAAATTGGACAGCTTTTTCCTAAAAAGACCGAGAAAAGATGTGGAGAAAAGATGCTGAGACTCTAGAAAGAGTGCAGAGAAGAGCAACAAAGAGGATTGGGGGGCTGGAGGCTAAAACATATGAAGAACGGTTGCAGGAATTTTGTATATGTCTAGTTTAATGAAAAGAAGGACTAGGGGAGACATGATAGCAGCCTTCCAATATCTCAGGGGCTGCCACAAAGAAGAGGGAGTCAAATTATTCTCCAAGGCACCTGAGGGTAGAAGAAGCAGCAATGGGTGGAAACTAATCAAGGAGAGAAGCAACTTAGAACTGAGGAGAAATTTCCTGACAGAACAATTAATCAATGGAACAGAAGTTGCCTCCAGAAGTTGTGAATGTCCCAACACTGGAAGTTTTTAAGAAGATGTTGGATAGCCATTTGTCTGAAACAGTATAGGGTTTCCTGCCTAGGCAGGGGGTTGGGCTAGAAGACCTCCAAGGTCCCTTCCAACTCTGCTATTGTATTGTATTGCATTGATTAGGGGACTGGAGGTTAAAACATACGAGGAACAGTTGCTGGAAGTGGGTATATATATATATAGTTTAATGAAAAAAAGGACTAGGGGAGAGATGATAGCATTCTTCCAATATCTCAGGGGCTGCCACAAAGAAGAGGGAGTCAAACTATTCTCCAAGGCACCTGAGGGTAGAACAAGAAGCAATGGGTGGAAACTAATCAAGGAGAGAAGCAACTTAGAACTGAGGAGAAATTTCCTGACCGTTAGAACAATTAATCAATGGAACAACTTGGGTCCAGAAGTTGTGAGTACCCTAACACTGGAAGTCTTTAAGAAGATGTTGGATATCCATTTGTCTGAACCGGTATGGGGTTTCCTGTCTAGGCAGGGGGTTGGACTAGAAGACCTCCAAGGTCCCTTCCAACTCTGCTATTGTATTGTATTGTATTGAAACAAATATCAACTGAAGATGCCTATGGGAACAGCAGTTTTTTTTACTACCCATTGCTCCAACCGATAGTAAAAAAAAAAGCTTTAAAAAAAGTAAATAAAAAGATTCAACTCCCAGCTGTTCAACTATCACCTGTGCCTGGTTCTCTGTGAGGTTCCTGCTTGTTGCAGGGGGCGTTGTGTGTGTGAAATCCAGCTGCTTTTACACTGTGTGCGAGTCAGTTGTGCAGCCACACCCACCTGGTCACATGACCATCGAGGCACGCCCACCAATCCAGAAAGGGAAAAATTTTGAATTTCACCCCTGGTTTGTTTCCATTTCATCTCAAGGAACTGCCCTGTTTCACAAAGAGTAAGTGGGTGGCAATTTTCCCGGGGTATTTTGCAAACGAGGGAAAAGTTTTCGCTCCGGAAAGCGAATTATTGGCCCTTCATTCTTTCCTTGGCACCAGGTTTCCTATCTTGATTTAAACCTCAAGAATAAACTGAGATGAATTAAAAACAAGAAAATTGAGCTTTTTTCCTTTTTTCAAACTACGGAGAAACTGCTTCACACTTACGTCCGGAAACATTCGCGCATCGCTCCTCGTCCGAAAGGCTGGAAAAACAAAACAGAGGTTATTATAGATGAGTCCTCAACGTACAGCCATTCGCTCAGCGACCATTCCAAGTTACAACGGCACTGAAAAAAATGGTTCATGATGACTATCCTCGCTCTTATGACCGTGTCTGCATCCCAGAGGTCACAGGATCAAAATCTGGGCATCACCTTATTAATAAATCATTGTTTAAAGACGGCTATAAAGGTATAATATTGTGTGGGCCTGTGGAGAGGAGAGTTGAGATAAACAGTAAATAACTTTTAGTTAACTACAATAACAACAGGAAATGTTAATGGATAATATTTAATGATACATACAGGTGTGTTATTGGGGGGGGGGGATGCTTAGATATCTCACTTAACTGATTTTGCTTTAGAATATGTCATAAAGGTGTAATGTTATTGGAGATCTACTGAAACCGCAAATGAATGCCAGTAGGTGGTTGTGTCTTTAAATATAAACGATTCTAGATAAAAACATGTTTAAATAATGGTAACCAAATGAGAATTGTGGTACAGGGATAGTAAAATACATAATTTTTCCTTCTTGACTTAAAATGTACAACTCGATTTGGATGAAGTATACGTAAGGATTGTGGAAGAAACGCACGGAATATATTTGTAACCAATCGATACGCTTTCTACAAGATGTAACGAAAGATAATTCTTTTTTTGTGTGTTTTTGTTTAACTAAAACAATAAAAAAAATTTCTCCAAAAATAAAATAAAATCTGGGCATTCAGGGCAACCGGCATCTATTTATGATTTGTGGTTCCAGAGTCCTGGGGTCATGGCATCGCAAACTGCTCGCTTCGGATCAGCCACGTCGAGGGCGCAAGCTGGATTTGCTTAATGGCCATACGATTCATTGAATGACCATGGTGATTCGCTTAACCACCAGGGCCAATTTTTTTTAAAAAAAAATTCTGCTTCTTCTTACCTGCGCAGCCATTTTGATCAAGACCTCGTCTTCGATCCATTCTCCGGTAACAGCGTTGTACCTGACCAATTTAAAAGGAAGAAAATTAAAAAGGACCGTCTCGTTAAAATGCAAAACGAGAGGAATATGTTATATTCCGTTGTGTGGGCCTGAATTGTTGCTTCTTATTGTTTTCACAGGTTGTTAACCACTCACGAGTTGCACCTGAGAGATGTACAACCCTATCAGTTGGTTTCATAAATCTATATATGTATATAAAAATCTCTCTCTGTGTGTGTCTACCACTTAAATAGGAGCCAGCCGTGTGCAGCAGCTGTCAAAAAAGCCAACACAGTTCTAGGCTGCATAAACAAAGGGATAGAATCAAGATCACGTGAAGGGTTAATACCACTTTATAATGCCTTGGTAAGGC
Source organism: Thamnophis sirtalis (assembly GCF_051295495.1). Taxonomy (NCBI): domain Eukaryota; kingdom Metazoa; phylum Chordata; class Lepidosauria; order Squamata; family Natricidae; genus Thamnophis; species Thamnophis sirtalis. The sequence goes on from NW_028261394.1 coordinate 7,488,834, forward strand.
CACACTTGGAATACGGCATTCAGTTTTGGTCGCCACGATGTAGAAAAGGTGTGGAGACTCTAGAAAGAGTGCAGAGAAGAGCAACCAAGAGGATTAGGGGACTGGAGACTAAAACATACGAAGAACGGTTGCAGGAACTGGGCATGTCTAGTTTAATGAAAAGGACTAGGGGAGACATGATACCAGTCTTCCAATATCTCAGGGGCTGCCACAAAGAAGAGGGAGTCAAACTATTCTCCAGGGCACCTAACTATAGAACAAGAAGCAATGGGTGGAAACTAATCAAGGAGAGAAGCAACTTAGAACTGAGGAGAAATTTCCTGACAGTTAGAACAATTCATCAGTGGAACAGAAGTTTCCTCCAGAAGTTGTGAATGCCCCAACACTGGACGTTTTTAAGAAGATGTTGGATAACCATTTGTCTGAAACGGTATAGGGTTTCCTGCCTAGGCAGGGGGTTGGACTAGAAGACCTCCAAGGTCCCTTCCAACTCTGCTATTGTATTGTAATCACTGTAAGATTAAAGAGGATTAAAGTAAGAAACTAACCCAATTAGTTAGCCGAAGTGGCGCAGTGGTTAGAGTGCAGTACTCCAGGCTACTTCAGCTGACTGCAGTTCTGCAGTTCGGCTGTTCAAATCTCACCGGCTCAGGGTTGACTCAGCCTTCCATCCTTCCGAGGTGGGTAAAATGAGGACCCGGATTGTTGTTGGGGGCAATATGCTGACTCTGTAAACCGCTTAGAGAGGGCTGAAAGCCCTATGAAGCGGTATATAAGTCTAACTGCTATTGCCAATAAGCTGGGTTCACGCCACATGCTCTTGCAGTACAAATTGGTGTTTTTCAAAAGGGGGAACTTTTAACTTTTTTTTTTTTTAATAAGTGCTTTTCCTTCTGGAATGCGAGGAACGCAAGAAAACCAGAAGAGGAACACGAGGGGAACGTGTCTGTTTGCACTAGGGATTTCGCTCCGGTCAAAGGTTAGCCTGGTGTATGCACAATTCTTCACGCTTCCCTTTGCTCCTCCGGATTTTTTTCGGGTCAGGGTGGGGATAAAGATTGCGTCTTGGCATTGCTGAACGTGGTGGCACAGAAGAGGGAGAAAATGAAAAAAAGTCCTATTTTGAGAGGAGCGCAGGGGTCAAGCTAATAATAGCTTGGAAGAAAAATCTTTCCAGGCATTTCTTCCCCTTATTTGAATACTTCCAAAATAACTGGGCAACTAAATAGCTGGCTTATCTTCAAGATTTGGGAGAATGGTTGTAACCTGCCAGCAGAGCTGGCAGCAGATTCGGACAGTGAGGAAGTTGGGGAGGAACCTGGGCCAGTCATGGAGTCTGGGGAAGGCTCTGAGGAGGGCTCTGTGTCGGAGGCAGAGAGGGGGCCAGGGCCGTATGCCAGTTATCAGCTGCCTTCAGAATCAGATATCAGTGAGGCAGAAGAACAGCTGGAGCCTGTTCCCAGTGTGCGCATGCACAGAGCTGCAAGGAGAAGGGAATAATTAAGGAACAGAGGTCGACTTGGGAGTAAAGGCACAAGGGGACACTGAATGGCCCCTCCCTTAGGGAATAAGGAGGAGCGAAAGGGGAGTGGGGTTTGCAGGAGACAATTAATTCGTTAGTGTGAAGATTTGCTTATCTGAGAAACTCCTTGCCAAGTATTTCCTTATACAGCGCTGCATCTGGAAGCTATAGACCTGGCAACTATCCAAGGACTGATAAGGTCTGTTGTTGCAATTCACCCTTGAAATATTCTAAATAGAATAGAATAGAATAGAATGGAATAGAGAATGGAATAGAGAACAGAATAGAATATAGAATAGAATATAGAATATAGAATATAGAATAGAATATGGAATGGAATGGAATAGAATAGGAGAATAGATATGGAGTAGAATATGAAATGGAATAGAATAGAATATAGAATTGAATGGAATGGAATGGAATAGAATAGAATATAGAATAGAATATGGAATGGAATAGAATATGGAATGGAATAGAATAGAATAGAATATAGAATAGAATATGGAATGGAATGGAATAGAATATGGAATAGAATATAGAATAGAATATGAAATAGAATAGAATAGAATATAGAATGGAATATGGAATGGAATAGAATAGAATATAGAATAGAATATGGAATGGAATAGAATAGAATATAGAATGGAATGGAATAGAATAATATAGAATATAGAATGGAATGGAATAGAATATGGAATGGAATGGAATAGAATAAAATAGAATAGAGAATAGGGAATAGAATAGAATATGGAATAGAATAGAATATAGAATGGAATGGAATAGAATATAGAATGGAATGGAATAGAATAGAGAATATGGATTAGAATAGAATAGAATATAGAATGGAATGGAATAGAATATAGAATGGAATGGAATAGAATAGAGAATATAGATTAGAATAGAATAGAATAGAATATAGAATGGAATGGAATAGAATAGAGAACTGAATATAGAACAGAACATAGAACAGAATTTTGTCACTTTAAATGTTTACTAATCAGCATACATTAAAATGAAATTTAATTGCATTCAGCTCTCGAAGGATAACCACTATGCCTGCCTATACCCACATACACACACACACACACACACACACGACACAGAGAAACATCACAGTCTAGTTCAGATGTATACATATACACAACACACACACAAAAAATAATCCTGTGAGTTTACGAGACGGATAGCCTAAGGAACAGAGCAGTTACAGAATCTACCAGTCCTGCTACAGATACTTCAAAACCTCCTCCCAGGTGGGGAGAAACAGAAACAGACAGCGGGAGGGGTTGGTGGTGTCTCTAACAACGTTAAAATAGTTTCACAAATTGTGCTTACATGACCATAGAAGGAGCTGACCATCGGGATTTCAAACCGGGGCCGTAACTCCCACTTTTTGGGGGGGTTGGTTGAAACTTCAAATGGCTGGTAAGCCAGCAAAGCCATAAATCAAAAGGCTGAACGGCCAGTTATGTACACGACCACCACTCGATAACACGCACAGGGCACTTGTGATATATGAATTGCACACCCACCCATGCGCAGACAAAAAACAACGCAAGCAGGAATGATTAAGAGTTCAGGAGATAAGCAGCAGAAACGTTCCCGCTTCTGGATAATAATGGGATTAGCTCCAATCCAGGCGCCAATTAAGTAATAGGGAATAAAATCATAACCCGTTTTGGCTAATTTGACTCTGGTATCCGTCAGCTTTCTTTCACCAATTATGTCTCCTGATCCCTTTTTCCTTTCTAACAACAAGGTAAAGGTTCCCCCCGCACATATGTGCCAGTCATTCCTGACTCTAGGGGGCGGTGCTCATCTCCGTTTCAAAGCCAAAGAGCCAGCGCTGTCCGAAGACATCTCCGTGGTCATGTGGCCGGCATGATTCAACGCCGAAGGCGCACGGAACGCTGTTCCCTTCCCACCAAAGGTGGTTCCTATTTATCTACTTGCATTTTTTACATGCTTTCGAACTGCTAGGTTGGCAGAAGCTGGGACAAGTCACGGGGGCTCCCTCCGTTACGCGGCGCGAGGGATTCGAACCGCCGAACGGCCGATCGACAAGCTCAGCATCTTAGCCCCTGAGCCACCATGTCCCCTACCTTTTTTCTAACAATATCACAACCTTAAAAAGTGGGAGGAGAGACACAGCCCTGTTGATTTGAATAAACTTTTTTTTTTTTAAATGCACCAGGGAGAAAAAGTAAAAATTCTTCAACCTCAAAGTCCGTGGCGTGCAGGAAATATCGACCGACCTGTAGCGGGTGACGTTTTCCATTTTGATGTCGTCCAGGTGAAACTCAGCCCAGGGGTCAGGCATGTGCTTGGCCTTCTCGATGGCATGCTTCCATGCTTCCTGCAAAGGTCAACATTATTACATGAGTTATTTATAAAGTGCTTTCAGGCAATTTGAACTCAAAGTCCCCCTCGCATAAGATTCACCGGTCCTGATTCTGGGTGTTAGTTAAGTTTCCATGGTTCAGATACAGGTAGACCTCCACTTAACAACAATTCACTTAAGTGGCTGTTCAAAGCTACAACGGCAATGAAAAAAGTAACTTATTTTTTTTCCGGACGTATTCATCCTTTCTCCATTGTTTTACTGCTGATTCATAAACTCCAGCTATTTCAGTTTTGCTCAAGAAAATACGGTTTATCACTGGAGGAAGGGAGGGACACTTCTAAACTTTATTTTGCAAAACTCAGCCCTCGAGTTGGAAAAATGTGTACTAAAAATGTTAACGCAAATGGAAATAATGCATGGGACAAAGAGGGGGTGAAAGTGGAATCCAGATTTTGGGCAAAAAAATTCAAGGTTGTGGCCACTAGTTGTCCAATTAAAACATCCCTGTCAAAAAAGCTAACACAGTTCTAGGCTACATAAACAGAGGGATAGAATCAAGATCACGTGAAGTGTTAAGACCAAGTTCCAAGTTTAATAAAATTTGTATGCCGCCCACTCCCATTGGGACTCTTATAAATACCACTTTATAAGGCCTTGGTAAGGCCACACTTGGAATACGGCATTCAGTTTTGGTCACCACGATGTAAAAAAGATGTGAAGACTATAAAAAGAGTGCAGAGAAGAGCAGCAAAGAGGATTAGGGGACTGGAGACTAAAACATACGAAGAACGGTTGCAGGAACTGGGTGTGTCTAGTTTAATGAAAAGAAGGACATGGAGAGACATGATAGCAATGTTCCAATATCTCAAGGGTTGCCCCAAAGAAGTGGGAATCAAACTATTCTCCAGGGCACCTGAGTACAGAACAGGAAGCAATGGGTGGAAACTAATCAAGGAGAGAAGCAACTTAGAACTGAGGAGAAATTTCCTGACAGTTAGAACAATGAATCAGTGGAACAGCTTGCCTCCAGAAGTTGTGAATGCTCCAACACTGGAAGACTTTAAGAAGATGTTGGATAGCCATTTGTCTGAAATGGTGTAGGGTTTCCTGCCTAAGCAGGGGGTTGGACTAGAAGACCTCCAAGGTCCCTTCCAACTGTATTGTACTGTATTGTATTTATTGTATTGTATGTATCGTATTGTATTTATTGTATTGTATGTATTGTATTGCATTTATTGTATTGTATGTATTATATTTATTGCATTGTATTTATTGTATTGTATTTATTGTATTGTGTTTATTGTATTGTATTTATTGTATTGTATATATTGCATTGCATTGCATTGCATTATACTGTATTGTAAAATGTGTTTTGTAAGTAAAAAGGGGTGTTATGCATTCCTGGAGGCCATCTTGACTTTTTTGACCCAATCCTGCATCTCTCTCCCTCTCACCATCTTGCAAAGTTGGATCCTGACCCTCCCTATTTGCCAGCTGGGCTGTCCAAAAGCTGCACAGAAGTACCATGACAAATGGGGGAAGAGACACTCAGTGCATTAAATCACATGCAAATATTTTTTTTTCCCTTGGCCAAAAATAATATTTTTGTTTCTTCTCCTTGGCTGGTTCTCTTCCAGCAGAAAGCCTTATCTGTTGACCTCGGCTTCTTTATTTCGTTCGGCCCTCGTGTTGTGTTTTGTTTTTTAAAATAAATATACAGTGAAACTGGAATGGGCTTTTTGTGGCCAAGCGAAACCACGCCAACATCCTACAAGCATCAGCGAAGAAGCAAAAGCTTTTAAAAACACACAGGGCCCAAAGTTGTACAGTAGCAAGAATTCAGGCAAATGTTAGTATGAAAGCAAGGTTAAAAACATCACAACTCCAGAGCCATCTTTCCAAGTCACTACAAAATGCCAGGATAGGAAAATCAGGCTGGTGAACATGTTAAAAGTGTTGGTTTAGAAACTAGGAGATGGTGAATTCTAGTTCTGCGGTAGGCCCAAAGCCAGCTGGGTGATTTGGGGGCAATCACCAGGCGACTGTGAGTTCTAGTCCTACCCTAGGCATGAAAGCCAGGTGGGTGACTTTGGGCCAATCACCAGGAGACAGTGAGTTCTAGTCCTATCTTAGGCATGGAAAGCCGTTGGGTGACTTTCACTAGGAGACAGAGAGTTCTAGTCCCGCCTTAGGCATGAAAACTAGCTGGGTGACTTTGGTCCAATCACCAGGTGATGGTGACTTCTAGTCCTGCCTTAGACATGAAAGCCAGCTGGGTGACTTTGATCCAATCACCAGGAGACAAGAGAGTTATAGTTCCGCCTTAGACATGAAAGCCAGCTGGGTGACTTTGGTCCAATCACCAGGAGACAGGGAGTTCTAGTCCCACCTGAGGCATGAAAGCTGGTTGGGTGGCTTTGGGTCAATCACCAGGAGACAGAGAGTTATAGTTCCGCCTTAGACATGAAAGCCAGCTGGGTGACTTTGGTCCAATCACCAGGAGACAGGGAGTTCTAGTCCCACCTGAGGCATGAAAGCTGGTTGGGTGGCTTTGGGACAATCACCAGGAGACTGTGAGTTCTAGTCCCATCTGAGGCATGAAAGCCAGCTGGGTGACTTTGGTCCAATCACCAGGATGGTGAATTCTCATTCTGCCTCAGCCATGAAAGCCAGCTGGGTGACCCCCCCCCCTCTCTCAGCCCAGCCCACCCCACAGAGTTATTCTGATGGGGAAAACAGGAGGAGGAAGGAGTATTGTGTGTTTGTTTGTGTTTGCCAGCTTTAGTTGTAAAAACAATAAAGATGGGACATAAGCTAATAAAAATAGGTTGCCAAACGAACTTTAATTGCAACGCTACTTTTATTTGACATGATCTTCCTCCAAAGAGGTTGTGTCACGTCCCATTTGAGAAGTGTAGAATCCCATGTTGGCTTAAAAAGTCAGATATGGGCTTCCAAAAGGAGCTGGTTGGTGACCCAAAAATGAATAGCAAAAAAAATCATGAGAGAGAAAAAAAGAGGGTGGAGGGAAGAAAGGGTTTTGTTTCATTTCCATGTCAGTTTCATTCAAGCAAATAAGCCACGATTATCTCTCTAATCACGTCCACCCTTCTGTCTCGTTTAGATATCCACCCAGTCACCGTAGTGAGATGGGCAGTCGTAAAAAAAAAACGGCTTAAATAAATAACTGAAAAATTAAAAATGACAAGTCGGGTAACGGCTTTGGCGAGACAGTTTCCAAAACTGGAGTGGGTAAGATGAAGATAATGTCAAATGCAAAACAGGCGTTTATTAGAGTCGGATGGGGGAACAGGAGGGGATTTGGGGTGGACCTTCCCGTCCATGCTCAGTCTGAGCACTGCCCTTAGGCCAGGGGTCGGCAAATGTAAACACTCAAAGAGCCATTTGGCCCCGTTTCCCACAGAAAAGAAAACACCGGGAGCCACAAAGGTCCTAACCGGAAGCCCCCCTGTTCAATTCTGGAACTGACCGGAAGATCGGTTCCCCCACACCATAGAGTCTCCTCCTAGCGTGGCGTCCTTTTCCCGCTACCAACTGGAAGTCCGATTCCCCCACCATAGAGTCTCCTCCTAGCGTGGCATCCTTTTTCCGCTACCAACTGGAAGTCCGGTTCCCCTACCATAGAGTCTCTTCCTAGCGCAGCGTCTTTTTCCTCTACCTGTCATAACCAAAAGCCCTAACAATTGTGGAGACAGCGGGAAACCCTCCCCTTGCCATAGAGTCTTCTCCTGGCGGACTGTGCTTCTCTCCCCCCGCCCCCCACTGGAAGCTCCTCTCAAAATTGTGGCACCGACCGGTGGCGGAGTCGCAGCAGAGGGAGGAAAGAGCCACATGCGGCTCCAGAGCCGCATGCGGCTCCAGAGCCACATGCGGCTCCAGATCTGCAGTTTGCTGACCCCTGCCATAGGGGGATGTTGAGTCCCATGCTGAAGGACACAGACAAGATACAATTACTGAAGGACACAGCAAAACAGACAAGCCAACAGACAAGCCAACATGGTTATTGCCGCTACATCTTGCCACTAGGGTTCCCGTCGTGCTTTCTCTTTCCAAATTTGACAGAGATGTCATCAGGACAGACGCTTTTGCCGTACACTATGTTTCCTCTCAAGGACGCGGTGGCTCAGTGGCTAAGACGCTGAGCTTGTCTATCAGGAAGGTCAGCAGTTTGAATTCCTAGCACCGTGTAATGGAGTGAGCTCCCGTTACTTGTCCCAGCTTCTGCCAACCTAGCTGTTTGAAAGCATGTGAAAAATATAGGTAGAAAAATAGGAACCACCTTTGGTGGGAAGGGAACAGCGTTCCGTGCGCCTTCGGCGTTGAGTCATGCCGGCCACATGACCACGGAGACGTCTTCGGACAGCTCTTTGGCTTTGAAATGGAGATGAGCACTGCCCCCTAGATTCAGGAACAGCTAGTACATATGTGCGAGAGGAATGCTTTGCCTTTGTCCCCTATCGTATTTTGCAAAAAATAATAATAATCCTGACTTTTTCAAGGACAAACAAAAACATTTAGGAGCATGCTGGAAGTAAACATTTGAGGCTGGAAGTAAAGCTTGCAAAAGTCAACAGGTCACCTCTAGCCAGGTCACCTGTACGCTTCGGTGTGCAATTTCAGGTGCAAAAAGTTTTCTAATTAAATCACCCACAAGTTTCTTTTTTAAAAAAATAAAAAAAGACAGTTGACTTTTTTTTCTATACATGTGCAATTATGTCATCCGTCACAAGATGCAAGTGATTTTGGACGGCGTACAGCAAAAAAGGTTTAAAACAACAAACAGGTTAATTAGCCCAAAGTAAAGCAGGATAACAGGATTGGCAGGGACCACGGAGGTCTTCTAGTCCAACCCCCTTGCTGGAGCAGGAGACCCAATATCGTTTCAGACAAATGGTTGTCTAATCTCTTCTTTAAAAAAAAACTTCGCCCAAAACTTCTGGAGGCAAGTTGTTCCACTGGTTAATTGTTCTCCCCGCCAGGCAATTTCTCCTTAGTTCTAAGTTGCTTCTCCCCTTGATTAGTTTAGATCCATTGTTTCTCGTCCTGCCTTCATATGCTTTGGAAAATAAATTGACCCTCTTCTTTGTGGCAGCTCCTCAAATCTTGGGAAACCGCTGCATTTCTTCAAACTTTGCAATAAAACCACTGGATGGGCTGCCATAGAATAAACTATTGCAAATGCAGAACTGGAATGGCAAATTTCTCCCAAATTTAAGGGCAACTACACTAAAGCAGAAAAATATCCAAATTATGCAGAGTGGCAGAATTAGTGACATACAGCCAAAGCAGACAAGAAAGCTGATTGTGGAAGAAAGAAAGAAAGAAAGAAAGAAAGAAAGAAAGAAAGAAAGAAAGAAAGAAAGAAAGAAAGAAAGGAAGGAAGGAAGGAAGGAAGGAAGGAAGGAAGAAAGAACGGAAGGAAGGAAGGAAGGAAGGAAGGGAGAGAGAGAAGGAAGGAGAGAGAGAAGGAGAGAGGGAGGGAGGGAGGGAAGGAGGGGGAGGGAGGGAGAGAGAGAGGGAGAGGGAGAGAGAATGAACGAATGAATGAATTATGAAGAGGCTAAAACTTACCCTAACATGGAAGGAATTCCTGGGAGAGGAGCTGGAGGAATAAGACTCATTTTTGACCTGGTTGCTGTAATAGTTATGAACTTTGTCGCCGGCTATCTTGTTCAAAATGGGCTCATCTGTAATCGGACAGATGTAGTAACTCTCTTCCTCGTCGCTGTCCGCCTCGTGGCAATTCCCACAACCTGGTTTGGGTAGCGTGCCGTTGTCCAGGTATTCCATGTGGAATATCAGGTCTTCGTCCGCCATATTGGGAGAATACGGACCACGCCCGGTGAGCTGCTGGGGGAGCCAGTATTACAGGCTGGAGAAACTAGGGAAGGAAATCAAGAGGGGAAAAAAAAATAATTCAATAATCAGGATTGTGGGGGCAGAAACCAGGATTGGCTGGGTTTGCAGGACAAAGTTATAAACCACGGTTTAGTCCAGGAGAGGAATCCTATCAGTTCTAACCACGCTGAGAGAGATGGATCAAGGACTCCACAAATGCAAAAACAAAGACTATGCTAGTTTGGATCCATGAGCTAATCTGATAATATCTCAATTCTGGGTAGTCCTTGGCTTACAACCCATTCACTCAGTGACTGTTTGAAGTTACAATGGCGCGGGGGAAAATGGCGCCATTGTAACTTCAAACAGTCACTAAGCTGAGGACTACCCAGAATTTCACAAGGAGCCCTGGTGGTGCATGGTTAGGATGATGTATTTGCAGGCTGACTCTGCCCACTGCCAGGAGTTCGATACCGACCGGCTCAAGGTGGACTCAGCCTTCCATCCTTCCGAGATGGGTCAAATGAGGACCCAGATTGTTGGGGGCAAGAGAGGCTGACTCTGTCAACAACTTATAAAAGGGCTTTCGAGCATTGTGAAGTGGCGTATAACCATGTTGCTTGTATCTTTCAATTTATATCGTTTTTATTTGTTTCCTAATACAATTTGATAGCTTATTATTAACCCTGACTATCACTAAGTGTGGTATCTTTTTATTCTTATGATTTTTTTATTCTTTTATGTACATTGAGAGTATCGGCACCAAAGACAAATTCCTTGTGTGTCCAATCAACACTTGGCCAATAAAAACTCTATTCTATTCTACTCTACTCTATTCTACCTAAGTCTAAAGGCTCTTGCTATTGCCACCGACTCAGCCTTCCGTCCTTCCGAGTTCGGTTAAATGAGGACCCAGATTGTTGGGGGCAAGAGAGGCTGACTCTGTAAACCACTTAGAGAGGGCTGCAAAGCACTGTGAGCGGTATATAAGTGTAAGGGCTATCCTTCCTTCCTTCCTTCCATCCATCCATCCATCCATCCATCCATCCATCCATCCATCCATGCTGCAGTGGTTAAAATGCAATATTGCAGTCTAACTGTGACCGATTTAAGGTTGACTCAGCCTTCCGTTCTTCCGAGGTGGGTCAAATGAAGACCCAGATTATTGGGAGGCAACAGACTGACTCTGTAAACCGCTTAAGAGAGAATTGTAAAGCACTGTAAAGCGGTATATAAGTCTAAGTGCTATTGCTATAGTTAACTCCGTCCACTGCCAGCAGTTCGATCCTGATCAACTTAAGGTTGACTCAACCTTCCGTCCTTCCGAGGTGGGTCAAATGAAGACCCAGATTATTGGGAGGCAATAGACTGACTCTGTAAACCGCTTAAGAGAGAATTGTAAAGCACTGTAAAGCGGTATATAAGTCTAAGTGCTATTGCTATAGTTAACTCTGTCCATTGCCAGCAGTTCGATCCTGACCGGCTCAAGGTTGACTTAGCCTTCCATCCTTCCGAGGTGGGTAAAATGAGGACCCAGATTGTTGGGGGCAAATAGGCTGACACTGTAAACTGCTTAGAGAGGGCTGTAAAAGCACTGGCAAGCGGTATATAAGTCTAAGTGCGATTGCTATTACGACCGTTGGATCATCCCCACAATCACACGATCAAAATTGAGACACTCGGCAACTCATATTAATGGCCCTTGCAATGTCCCAGGATCACGTGCTCACAATAGAATACTTTATGACACCAGGGTTGAAATTCTGGGCTTGGACAACCTAGAATTACGCCGACTAAGGCCTGGCCTAAGCATAGTACACAAAATTGTCTGTTACAACCTCCTACCTCTCAACTACTACTCCAGCTTCAACCTCAATAATACGTGAGCAAACAATAGGTACAAACTCAAGGTGAACCGCTCCAAACTCGATTGCAGAAAATAGGACTTCAGCAACAGAGGGGTCAACCCCTGGAATGCTCTCCCTGACTCCGTTGTTGCATCCTCAACCCCCCCACAGCTTCAACCTCAAAACTGTCCCCCGTGGACCTCACCCCATTCCTAAGAGGTCCGTAAAAGGTGTGTGTGTGTGTGTGTGTGTGTGCATAAGCGCACCAGCGTGTCTACCGTCCCTGTCCTACTGTCCCCATTTATTTGTACTCATTTCCCTTGTTCATGTCTATGTTTATACTTATACCTGTTATCTTGTACGTGTTTGACAAACTAACTAACTAACTAAATAAATAAAATGTGACTGTCAGGTTTCTGAAAGATGCCCTAACTGATTCATGAGCCTCGAGCCAAGTTTCAAAAGAAAACCAGTCATTTATTAGGAGAACCATTTCGGCAATACCCCATTGCAGTCAGATCTAAACCTCATTTGAATTATGGCTGAACTTTACCCCCGTTCCTTCTCTCCCCTCAGTCTGTGTCATAAATCACATTTTCCAATGAGGTGCGCCCCTCACAAGCCTACTGTAATTATCTGAGATTCGACTTTAGCCGAAGGTATGCGTGTAATGTGCTCCCCCCCCTTTCTTCACCATGGCAACCCGACTCCGTTGTTACATCCTCAAACCCCCCACAGCTTCAACCTCAAACTGTCTCGCGTGGACCTCACCCCATTCCTAAGAAATCCATAAAGGGGGCATGCATAAGCGCACCAGCGTGCCTTCCGTCCCTGTCCTACTCTCCCTATTGATTTGTACTCGTTTCCTGTGTTCATGTCCATGTTCATAGCTACACCTGCTATCTCAAACATGTTTGACAAACTAAAAGAAATAAAAAATAACACACACCAAACACACCTTTTGTGATCTTGCGGTGCCCCTTGCCTTGATGCCCCGACTCAATTTGTCAATCGCTGTCTTGAAATCTGCAAATTTCTATCCCTGAACACCAGAGACCATGCTTTTCAGACAACACAGCTTTTCCTTCTACTGCACACAAGAGACATAACCCATGCCCCGGGCGGAAAGCTGCGTTACGACTCTAAAAGAGCCGTAAACATTGTGGTGCAAGTCGGAGCTTGCCAGCTCCACCTTGATGATGTGCACAATTTGCAAGAGGAGTAAACTACTATCAGGATCCACTAAACCAGCCAGGCTTGGCATGCTGGAGAAACCAGACGCAATCAAAATCCGATGAAAAGAAGGACCAGGGGAGACATGATAGCAGTCTTCCAATACTTGAGGGGCTGCCACAGAGAGGAAGGGGTCAAGCTAGTCTTCAAAGCACCTGAGGGCAGGACAAGAAGCAATGGGTGGAAACTAATCAAGGAGAGAAGCAACTTAGAACTAAGGAGAAATTTCCTGACAGTTGGAACAATTAATCCAGAAGTTGTGAATGCTCCAACACTGGAGGTTTTTAAGAAGATGTTGGACAACCATTTGTTTGAAATGCTTTAGGGTCTCCTGCTTGAGCTGAGGGTTGGACTAGAAGACCTCCAAGATCCCTTTCAACTCTTATCATTCTGTTGCTCTACAGGTAGTCCCCGATTTACGACTACAATTGAGCCGGAGATTTATGTTGCTAAGTGAGAAATTTCTTAGAGGAGAGTTTTTCCTCCATTTCTTTTTCTTGCCGCCTTCGTTAAGTGAATCCCTGCGGTTTTTAAAATTAGTAAATCTGGCTTTCCCAATCAGTTTGCTTCTCTGGAACGTCGCAAAAGAGAAATCCTTTTCATTGTTGTTTAAAAAAAAATCCCTTTTATCTGTTGGAAGAGAAGTGCTCTTTTGCGAGAGACGTGATCTTCCTTGCCAAGGTTCGGAAACAGTCATGGGGCTCTTTCTGGACAAGGGGATCGCTCGGTGGTCTACTTTCCCTTCTACCTATTTCGTAGCATTCTGTCATTCCTCGGCTCGATCTAGCGTATTTTTCGGAGTACAAGGCGCACCAATCAGGTGCGTCTCTTGGCCTGGTTTACAAAAGCCATGATTTATAATTATGATGGGCAGGCTTCCTTACAGTCGTTAAGTCAAGGCCTACCCGTAGAAACTGAGGCCAGTTTCAGAAAATGAAACCTTCCCTCCACCCTTCCCCACACGATCCCAGCAACCCCCAGCAACCGTCGTAAGTGTGAACCAGTATGAAAATGTCTACGGAGATCGTCTGAGGTCACGGTTGTCCCCCCAAAGGTGCTTTTGAAAGACACGTATGGAGTTTCTGGGTTTTTTTCCTTTTCTTTTGAAGACGTTTTGCTTCTCATCCAAGAAGCTTCTTCAACTCTGACTTCCATTCCCCCGCAAAAAAAAATCCAGTCAAGAGCTGAAGAAGCTTTTTGGAAGAGAAGCGAAACGTTTTCAAAGAAAAAAAACTAGAAAATCCAGTTGCACTCTTTGGAGGGGGGGGGGGGGAAGCACCTTTGGGACGAGCATCCGAATTTAAATTACGTAACCGCGGGGATGCTGGGACGGTCATTAAGTGTGAGAAGTGGTCCTCAGTCCCTTTCTTTCTTTTTTTTAGTGCCGTCGTAAGTTTGAATTGTTGTTAAGTCGAGAATTACCTGTACTCTTTTAGTTTCTCCCAGATGCTCCAAGTTTTATCTCCAGGAGCAGCGAGATCGATGTGGCTTCTGGGGAGAACATGCTGTTCCTTTCCTGCTTAAGGAGATCCATGCGCTGGTGCTGCCAAGCAGGCAGATTTTTTCAAAGCCACGGTGTGGCTCTCTGCCAACTGAGATCCCTACCAGTCAATCGGGCAAAAGAGGCTACAGCTTCCCTTCACGGTGCCAAGGGACGGACAAAGAGCTTTTAATAAATCCCTTGGCCACGCACGGCTCTCCCAGGCACGAGGGTTCAGCAGAGAAATCCCTCTCTATGTTGTTGTTATTGTTTTTAAAAAAATCCCTTTTATCTGTTGGAAGAGAAGTGCTCCTTTGCGAGAGACGTGACCTTTCCTTGCCAAGGTTCAGAAACAGTCATGGGGCTCTTTCTGGACAAGGGGGGGATCGCTCGGTGGTCTACTTTCCCTTCTACATATTTTGTAGCATTCTGTCATTCCTCGGCTTGATCTACCGTATTTTTCGGAGTACAAGACGCACCGGAGTATAAGATGCATCAAGATTCTGAAGAAGAGGCATTTTTTTTATTAAAAAGCTTTTGTACTCTGCAGACTTCCCCAAAAATGGCCCGTTTTTCGTGAAAATGGGCCCATTTTTTCCCCCACAAAAAGGGCATGAATAGCCTTTAGGCATGTAGAGTGCTCTTGGGGGGTGGCCACCCCAAAATGAACAAAAAAACAGCCCATTTTTCAGAAAAACGGGTCCGTTTTTTGTCAAAAAAAGAACATGCATACCCTTTAGGAGGCTTATAGAGAGCTCCTGGGGGCTACGGGGGCAAAATTGAGCAAAAACGGCCCATTTTTTGCTCATTTCTGCCCTCCCCAGCCCCCAGGAGCACTCTGGAAGCCATGATTTATAATTATGACGGGCAGACTTCCTTACAGTCGTTAAGTCGAGGCCTACCTGTAAAGACTGAGGCCAGGGCAATGATTCACCCAAAGATAAGACTGTCCCTTAATCACAGGGAGAAAACAAATAGAATTTGTCTATTTACTAAAGGTGTGAATTCAAAAATCAGACCTCCTTCGTTCTTCCTGACTGATGCAAAAGAGCACTTTTAACAGCCTCATAATTTTATCCTGGCTCCAATACCAGCCAAACAAATACAATTCACTCTGCGCTGAAATTAACCAATAAATTATTCATCCCCTTTTTCCTCCTTTTTGTGCACTGGGTTGCGCTGACATGTTATTTTAGAGGCCCTAATATAAGAAAGAAGGAAGGAAGGAAGGAAGGAAGGAAGGAAGGAAGGAAGGAAGGAAGGAAGGAAGGAAGGAAGGAAGGAAGGAAGGAAGGAAGGAAGGAAATATCTTCAATGCAAAACCCTCCATGTCCAAAGAATTCATGCAACAAACTTTCTTAGACTGGAACTCCTTCCTTCCTCCCCCCTCCTTCTTTTCCTTCTTTCCTTCCTTTCTCCCTCCCCCGTCAGCTATTTGAATTCTTTCATCCTTTCCCTTCCTCCTTCCTTCCTTCTTTTCCTTCCTTCCTTTCTCCCCCCTCCCCTCTCTCTTTGCTATTTGAATTCTTTCATCCTTTCCCTTCCTCCCTCCCTCCTTCTTTTCCTTCCTTCCTTTCTCCCCTCCCCTCTCTGCTATTTGAATTCTTTCATCCTTTTTCCCTTCCTCCCTCCCTCTTGTCCTTCCTTCCTTTCTTCCTGCTTCCTCCTTCTTTTCCTCCCTCCCTCCTCTCTCTTTCAGCTATGTGAATTCTTTCATCCTTTCCCTTCCTTCCTCCCTCCTTTTCCTCTCTCCCTCCTTTTCCTTCCTTCCTCCCTCCCTTCTTTTTTCCCTCCCTCTGTCCCTTTTCTCTTTCAGCTATCTGAATTCTTTCATCCTTTCCTCCCCTCCCTCTTTTCCTTCCTTCCTTTCTTCCTGCTTCCTCCTTCTTTTCCTTCCTCCCTCCTCTCTCTTTCAGCTATGTGAATTATTTCATCCTTTCCCTTCCTTCCTCCCTCCCTCCTTCTTTTTCTCTCTCCCTCCTTTTCCTTCCTTCCTTCCTCCCTTCTTTTTCCCTCCCTCTGTCCCTTTTCTCTTTCAGCTGAATTCTTTCATCCTTTCCCTTCCTCCCTCCAAGCCTTGTGAAGCTATAAACCGACTGGGTACGACACGTCAACACACCCGAGCCGAGTTCTATTTTTGCTACACTAGGGACAAAATGCTACACACACACACACACACACACACACACACACACCACACACACACACACACAGCCTTCCAGTGCAGCCAAGGGGCGGTTTACATAACATCTTTCACCCCGAGCAACAGAGGCGGGTGGTTGCACACGGCTGACTTCGCTCCACCCTTCCCCAAACCTTTCCGACATGCGAAATCCAAGAAACGCATGATCTGATCCATCCGGATATGAGATCACCTTTTTTTGCTTCTTAAGAACTAACCTTTCTTTCTTTTTTTTTAAGGCATTATTTTCCAACCTTGGCAGCTTGAAGACGGGTAAACATTCAACTCCCAGAATTCCCCAGCAAGCACAGCTGGCTGGGAAAATCCTGGGAATTTAAAAAAAACAAAAAACCCATCCATCTTCAACCTGTCAAGGTTAAGAAACGGTGATCTATGATTTCACTTTGCATTTCCCAACTGGGTTTTTATTTTATTTTTTTCAGATTTACAGACCATTTCCCAGAATTCTTTGCAATGCTGACTAGAGAATTCTGGGAGTTGAAGTTTACACATCTTTCAAGCCCCCCCCCCCCGGGGGGCTGGAAAACGGAGGGCAACTTCCTAACTTACGCCCTACTTTGAAAGAACTAGGGGTTAGCCAAACGCCACCGGTTCCACCACAAAACCGCGGACGACAAAATCGCGGTCGACGAAAGCGTGTATGTGACGTCATCACAGCGCGACGAAAAAGATCGAAAAATATAAAAATAAAGCGAAAACCTTACCCTAACCCCCCCAAACCTAACCCTAAACCTAACCCTAACCCTTAACCTAACGAAAAACCTAACGCTAACCCTTAACCTAACGCTAAACGTAACGCTAACGCTCTAAACCTAACCCTAACCCTTAACCTAACCCTAACCCTTAACCTAACCCTAACCCTTAACCTAACCCTTACCTTTATGTGAATCGGCTTGCTGTAATTTAATTTTTATTTCAATTTTTCGATCTTTTTCGTCGCGTTGTGATGACGTCACATACGCGATTTCGTCGACCGCGCTTTTGTGGAACGCGGTTTTGACGGGTCACGACGCCACCAACATCGCATGTCCTTAGGATAGCAGAAAGGGAAGAGGAACTAAAGAGCCTCTTGATGCGGGTGAAGGAGGAGAGTGCAAAAAGTTGGCTTGAAACTCAACATTAAGAAAACTAAGATCATGGCATCTGGCCCTCTCAGCTCCTGGCAAATAGATGGGGAAGAAATGGAGGTAAGTGACAGATTTTATTTTCCTGGGCTCCAAGATCACCGCAGATGGGCACTGCAGCCAAGGAACTAAAAGACGCTTGCTCCTAGGGAGGAATGCTGTGTCAAATCTAGACAGCATCCTAAAAAGCAGAGACATCACCCTGCCAATCAAAAGTGTCTATAGTCAAGACTGTGGTTTTCCCAGCTGCAATGTTTGGCTGTGAAAGTTGGACCATAAGGAAGGCTGCGCGCCAAAGAATGGAGGCCTTCGAACTCTGGTGCTGGAGAAGACTCCTGCGAGTCCGTTGGACTGCAAGGCCATCCATCTGGTCAGTCCTAGAGGAGATGAACCCTGACTGCTCTTTAGAAGGCCAGATTCTGAAGAGGAAACTAAAAGACTTTGGCCACCTAATGAGAAGGAAGGACTCCCTGGAGAAGAGCCTCATGCTGGGAATGATGGAGGGCAGAAGAAGGACTGCAAGGCCATCCAACCGGTCAGTCCTAGAGGAGATCAACCCTGACTGCTCTTTAGAAGGCCAGATCCTGAAGAGGAAACTCAAAGGCTTTGGCCACCTAATGAGAAGGAAGATGGACTCCCTGGAGAAGAGCCTCATGCTGGGAATGATGGAGGGCAGAAGAAGAAGGACTGCAAGGCCATCCAACCGGTCAGTCCTAGAAGAGATCAACCCTGACTGCTCTTTAGAAGGCCAGATCCTGAAGAGGAAACTCAAAGGCTTTGGCCACCTAATGAGAAGGAAGAAGGACTCCCTGGAGAAGAGCCTCATGCTGGGAACGATGGAGGGCAAAAGAAGAAAGGGATGGCAGAGAAGGAGGTGGATGGATGGAGTCACTGAAGCAGTTGGCATGGACTTAAATGGACTCCAGAGGATGGCAGAGGACAGGAAGTCCTGGAGGAACGTGGTCCATGGGGTCGCGATGGGTCGGACACGACATCGCAACTAACAACAACAAAGGAGCAAATGTAGAAAAGAGATATCCAACAAACATTTTCCAACACACTTTGGGTCATATTTATTCCAGGTGAAACTTAGATTTAAGTTCTGAAGAGCAGCAAAAATGGAGAATCAGTTAGTGGGTGTGGCATTTCTCCAATAATAATTTAAAATTGTGCCGATCACAAGCTACGTTCTCTTAAGTTACGCTAGTCTCAACTTGTTTTCAAGTAGGCAATTTAATTCGGGGTTATTTAAGAACAAAGGCATCATCTGCGCACCCACCTTTTCTTCTGCCCCCCCCTCCCTTGAACAATTGGGGTTACCGCTTACGGTAAAACAAATTATATTCAATTTTTAATTTAATGGGAAGGGCACTCAGCTTATACCATCAAAGGGTGCTTTCTGACTTGTTAAAATAACAACTCCACGCCTGCAGCCCTTTCAGATAGAAAGTAGTTTGGCGCAGACAACAAACCTGCTTTCTAAAAATTATTGCAACTTATTTAAAAGGCACTGCCAATAGAAAAAAAAAGCTGTAGAGTTTACACGCAGCAGAGGCTGAAATAACAAGGCATTTTGAATGTGAATTGGAGCATGCAACATTGGTCAATACAGATAAAGATCCATCTGGAACAACAGATCAGGAGGCTAGGATAATTTTTTTAAAAGTGAATTTTGCAAGAAATTCTCAAAGACCACTGAAGTCTATTCAAGAGTGTTTTTACACTGGTACAAAACTAAGACAATTGGGAGATACTAAAATGTGCTTTTACAGTCGTACATTATATTCAATTTAAGAGTCACTTACATTCAGCGTAAAAATAAGACTACTTGGAGAGATTAAGAATTGTTTTGTTGTTAAATATTATGGAAGTTTATCTAGAAAATAGGACCTAAGGATTCAGTGTTATGGGAGGATTTTAGAAATAGTAAATGAAATGCCAGTATGTGGGTTATGTATTAAATTTTGGTATATTTTATGATGAAGGGCATTTAAACAATTATAGTCAAATGAAAATAGAGGTATGATGATGGTAACATGTATAAATATTTGAGTTAAAATACTTAAGTTAATATGAATTATATTTCATGACTGTGGAAGAGATGCACGAAAGCCTTTTTGTAACCAACTGATACACTTTCTACAGTATGTAAAGAAGATTTTATGTGTTTGCTTTGAAAATTAAAATTAAAACTATATATAAAAAAAGAATTGTTTTTAATGGTTGGATGTCAACACTATTCATGTTTGGTCTGGACATTTCCCCCTATAAATAAATCCCCAAGATATCAGTATTTAATAAATTTAATAATCAGCTAGTCTTTAAATAAATTTAATAATCAGCTAGTCTTTAAATAAATAAGGCAAAGTTGAAGGCATCACAGCTGTTTTTGATAGCCCTGAGAAGGACCTCACAATTCACACAATTCTGCTCCTTGGAATACAACAGCCATAACTAACCGCACACACTGAACCGCCTTGTTGGATAGGGAGCTCGAGTAAGCAATCCCAGCTGCACAGAAGAGAAGCAGAGAAAGAAAACTGGCTAGAAACCGACCATTTTTTCCTGAAGGACTAAATCATCATTCCTAAAATTGACAACTTGGGGTTTTTTTAAAATGGCTATCATAAAAAGATTCGAAGACGTCCTTCCAACCACTTGCAGGCCGTATATTTATATATATCCGCTTAAAGAACTTTTCCTTTCAATACATTGAGTGGGAATTGCAACGCAAACCTGTTTCAGAGGCCTAGGGGTTGGACTAGATGACCTACAAGGTCCCTTCCACAACTCTCTTAATCTGTGAAATCTGTTCCGATGTCAATGCCTGCAAACCCATTCAGGAGAAAATTGCACACAACTCACCGCAAAACCCCACAATCACAAATTCAAAGCAAACTCATCCCAATAACAACTCCCAAAGCAGAAAAAATATTGTGTGTTAGCCAGGAACCCAACACAACCCCTTAAAGATGCAACTACAGATTTAGGGATTAAGCCTAACCCCCAAACCAAGATGGCTTGAGGTTCCTGTGCTCCGGTCAGAATCCCTTTTCCATGCAGGCTGGGGATGATGGGCGCAGGAGTGATTCTGAGTTTATAGTCTGTTTTCTCTTCCCTTTAAAAAAAATATCTGCTTTGAATCTTTTTTCTCCACTTCTGCTTTTTTTTCTTCATTGTTCACTCAACACACTAACACCAACCATTTGGGGGAGATGGGATTACCCCTTTTTTATGCTGCCCACCTCTCCTGCCACCCCCTCCCCAATCAAAACTCCCAGGGTCTCAATCCCCCAAAGCAAGAAGAGAAAGATTTCTCCAACCAATTTAAGGATGACAACGCTAATTCTCCTTTGGGGCAAAAAAAAAGTCTTGAATAATGACCCAGAGTAATTGACCCCCACCCCAAAAATCTCCCCCTCTTCTCTACACACACACACACACACACACACACACAACCCTCCCACTCAATTTCAAAGGGGGGGGGAACAGGAATTCAGAATCAGCAGATTTTCTGCCCCTCCCTGGCCAGTCCTGGAAAAGGGGGGGGTGTTGCCAAGAGATGTGGGCAGGGGGCTTTATTCCCACGACCTCTCCCCGCCCCCCTCGCTGTCTGCAAAAGCATGCAGGCGTGGGGGGGCTACATTCCACGACTCCCCCCCCTCCACACATACACACACTTTGCACTCATTCTTGTCCCTCCCCGGGGTGGGGAAAGCCCTCACCCCACCCCGGGCGATTGGAGGGGGGAACCCACCAAGTTGCAACCCAGCCAGGGTCGTGGGAACCACACCCGCTTTGCAGAAAGCGTGCACGCCTCGGGGGGGGGGGGGGTATGGAGGGTAAGGGGTGTTTATTCGGCTTACCTGGCTACGGAGGGGAACAAAGGGAAGGAAGGAAGCGGGTTGCAAAAGCCCACGCAACGGCGCTTGCAAAAAAGAAAACGTCCACACCGCGCGCGACGCCTCTCTCGCCTTTGCACCCCCGGGGAGTGGAGCTCGCGCGTGCCCAGCCAGCCAGCCAAGCAGGGCGGACCCATTGCAAGGCGGGGCTCCGTGCAAAAGCCAGCCCACTCCCCGCTTGCCAAAGGCTGCAAGGGGGATCCGCCTTCCAGCTTTGCAATGTATGCACAGACACACAGACACACACAAACACACACACACACACAAACACGGGCGCGTTCCCACGACACGCGTGTCCCTGCCGGCTGGTTGAACCTCCCCGTGACCGTCTGGGCCTTTTCTTTAGGGGGGTTGGGATAGATGACCTATAGGGTCCCTTCCAACTGTGTTAAACCTGGTATTAAAAGGACAGCCTTCCCCCCCCTCCAGGAAGTTTGGCAACTTCTTTAGGGGGTTGGACTAGATGACCTATAGGGTCCCTTCCAACTGTTTTAAACCTGGTATTAAAAGGACAGCCTTTTCCCCCTCTCCAGGAAGTTTGGCAACTTCTTTAGGGGGTTGGACTGGATGACCTACAGGGTCCCTTCCAACCCTGTTAAACCTGGTATTAAAAGGACAGCCTTTCCCCCCTCTCCAGGAAGTTTGGCAACTTCTTTAGGGGGTGGGGATAGATGACCTACAGGGTCCCTTCCAACTGTTTTAAACCTGGTATTAAAAGGACAGCCTTCCCCTCCCCTCCTGGAAGTTTGGCAACTTCTTTAGGGGGTTGGACTACTAGATGACCTATAGGGTCCCTTCCGACCCTTTTAAACCTGATATTA
>NW_028261394.1:7513668-7548668 GCF_051295495.1 Thamnophis sirtalis
TTTAATTTTTAGCGCCTCGGCACGGTTGACCCAAACATTAGCCAGATGGAGGTACATGGAAATAAAAGTGTCCACACGGGTCCGTTATCTTGATGGCATCCTCCACGTCATACTTAGAGGCTCCATCTTGAGAAGGGGACACCAATCTTGATCCTTGTGGGGGGCTCTTACGGAGCTCGGGTTGGGTGGGGGTGGAGGTGGGGGGCTTAAACATCCCACTTTTGGGCCTTCGTTTTTCTTCCTCATGCAGCCGTGCAAAACCTCTGGAGGATCTCAAGGAAGTTCCGGAGAAGACGGCGGTGTGCAACGTTCCCGTGGCTGCGCTTGGTCGACCCGTCCGTTCGCCGTTTGAGTTTCAGAACAATCATCCTCGCACCCTCTTCGTCCTACCTGTTTGGCCTATGCGTTGGGGGATGACTCCAAAGCCTATGTGCCTCACACTTCCCATCCCCATGTCTCAGGACTGGCAGGCGAGCAATGCCCGCCCCGCCTTACATTTCCAGAAGATAGCGATATTTTTCCCAGGAATCGAGCAGGAAATCTCGGACTTCAGTGAAGTTCATGGACAGTGCGATTATCCCCGCGAGGAGGACTAGTAGAAAAAGGCATTTCCGTAAGAAAAAACTCCTCGGCCGGGGACCCTTTTCCATAAAATGATCCACGCAGTTGGCCAACGAGTACTTTTTTGGGAGGTAGCCGAGGTGGGCCTGAGCTTTATCAATTTTGAAGGTGTGTGTGACACACATATTGTGGACCTGTAAATCGGGAAGAAAGAGATTTATGAAACCCGCCTTTATCCTATTAAAACCAGCCTTTAAAAACCTTCCTCCTCCAAGCCTTGCTTAAAACCTGGCTTAAAATCTAAGTATCTTCCCAGGTCTCGATGCTGATATTTCTCTGATATTTGCTTTGGTGATGTTGGAAAGGATTTGTTGGCAGGATCTCTGCATTTTCCACATTTAACTGTTGCATGATTGGGGTAAAAAAAAAAAATTGAATGGCTTATAAACTGAGCAAATAAACAAACATTGGGTAGAACAGAGCCAACATGCAGGCAAAGGAGGCGGCTGAAAAATCGATCGTGTTCTGACCGAGGCTTCCCAAAGCATGAAGCAAACTCCTTGTCCCGACAAAAAACCCTTTTATTCGTTGACTGTGAATTCTGCTCATTCACATCTAGCAAAGTTTTTCAAGGAGGATTTATAGTCACAGACCTTATCTGGCTTGGAGAGCTGACAGGCAAACCTCTGCAAAACTTGGCAAGGGGAGAGTCACGAACCAATTAAGCAAACTAATTTGTCTCCTGCAAACTCCACTCCGCTTTCGCTCCTCTTTTATTCCCTCTGGGAGGGGCCATTCATCCTCCACCTGTGGCCTTACTCCCTAGTCGACCCCTGTTCTTTAGCTGCTCCCTTCGTCTGGCAACTCTGTGCATGCGCACACTGGGAACAGGCTCCAGCTGTTCCTCTGCCTCACTGATGTCTGACTCCGAAGGCAGCTGATAACTGGCATACGGCCCTGGCCCCCTCTCTGCCTCCAACACAAAGCCCTCCTCAGAGCCTTCCCAAGACTCCAAGACTGGCCCAGGTTCCTCCCCAACCTCCTCACTGTCCGAATCTGCTGCCAGATTCACTGGCGGGCCACAACAGATTGTAGCCTCAGTGTAAAATGGGCAGATCAGACAATTTGAGACCCTTCCTTCCAGGGACACCGAGGGCAAAAAGTTGGCAAACCGAACAACAGTAGTTTCCTGCCACCAAGGAGCCCCTTCGCTCCTTCCCCAATTACTCAATGATGCCTTACTTCATTTTTGGTGATCAGGGGTGGGATTTCCACGATGGGGAACAACAGATTTTGTACTTTTTCCACAACGACAGCTGTGGAAGAGAAAGCAGAGCTCTTGCAGTGATAAGTTTAACAGGAAGCAAAATGCGTGCCCAGCCTCCATCTTTCTTCTTTCCCATCTCTGTCTTACGTACTGGGGGACGGAGGGGCGGGGGGAATCCTATTTTCTAAGAAAATAAATAAATTCAGGACCAACTTGAAAATCTGAAAGAGGTTCATCAGAATGAAGAACTGGCTGTGGTTCAACAGATTAACAGAGCTGGGAGGTACCTTGGAGGTCATCTAGTCCAACCCCCACCCACCCTAGCAGGAGACCCTACACCATTTCTGACAGATGGCTGTCCAGTCTCTTCTTGAAAGCCTCCAGGGATGAAGCTCCCACAACTTCTAAAAACAACTTCCGTTCCATTGCTTGATTGTTCTCACTGTCAGAAAATTTCTCCTTATTTCTAGGTTGAATCTCTCCTTGATCAGTTTCCATCCATTATTCCTTGTCTGGCCTTCAGGGGCTTTGGAGAATAGGTTGACCCTCTTGCGTAGCATTTCAAACCCAGTAAGAAACCAGCATCGAGCCAATGTTTACCTGTTAGATGAACCAGAAAAACAGGAATACGGATCCATGGTTTCTTGTAGCCCAGTCTTTCGAACTGAAAATAAAGGGGAAGACTGATTGGCAAGGACAATTCTTTACTCCAGGAGTCTCCAAACTTGGTCACTAAGTCTTGTGGGCTTCAACTGGCCTAAAAGTAGAAGAGCTGGCAGGGGAATTCTGGGAGACGAACTCCATGAGTCTTAAAGTTGCCAAGAATGGACACTCCTGGACTAAAGGTAGAAGAGCTGGCAGGGGAATTCTGGGAGATGAAGTCAATGAGTCCTAAAATTGCCAAGAATGGACACTCTTAAAGGTAGAAGAGCTGGCAGGGGAATTCTGGGAGTTGAAGTCTACGAGTCTTAAAGCTGCCAAGAATGGACACTCCTGTCCTAAAGATAGAAGAGCTGGCAGGAGAATTCTGGGAGTTGAAGTCTACGAGTCTTAAAGCTGCCAAGAATGGACACTCCTGGTCTAACGATAGAAGAGCTGGCAGGGGAATTCTGGGAGATGAAGTCCATGAGTCTTAAAGTTGCCAAGTTCGGAGACCCCTGTATTAGTCAACAGAGCCAAAATGTAGGGCAGGAAGAAGACAAGAGGTTTTTAACCCACTAAATGGACAATGGAGGAATACCAGGCGGTCACGGAGGTCCAAGGATTGACTGTTCAGGGCCCTCATCTGTGTCTTTCCATCAGCAATTAAACAATGTGCAGAGATCAATTTACAGATCTTGTACTCACCCAGGGCGAGAGCCATTCAAATAGGTTGACCTCTTCCCCGTCGTTGATAAAGTACACCTGGCCACCCTAAAGAAGGACACCGGTGAGGAAGGAAATGCCTTCGAAATGCCTGCGATGCTTCCACACCGTTGCAAACATAAAAAATAGTAGTATATAATATAGCCTTTTATTGTCATTGTACATCATGTATACAACGAAATTGGTTTTAGCCTCACTGGTGCAGTCCATGACGACAAAATACGAACAACATAAATAGTACAACGAATAATCCCCATGCAAGTAATTTGGGGCGGGGGGGGAGAAGAAAGAAAGAAAAAGAAAAACCAGTCATACATTTCCGCGTGTGTGTGGTTGAATTGTGTTTAAGAGTCGGGCAGCCCTAATCTTAAGCATAGGCTATCTGTAATTTCTTAGTCCCGTATTTGTTTTGTGTATAGTCAATCCATTTTTTCCAGTCTCGTTTATATCTCTCATTTGAGTGGTCTTTAAGATATGCCGATATTTTCGCCATCTCGGCTAGGTTTGTGACTTTCAATGTCCATTCTTGAGTTGTAGGCAAGTCTTCCTTCTTCCAGTATTGCGCCACCAACAGTCTTGCTGCCGTTATTAGGTGTAGAACCAAATTAGTCTCTAAATCTAAGCTGCTCAAAGTTAGTGTAACAGGAAGAAGCTGAGTTCAATGCAGAGATGTTATTAATTTCCTTTTTTTTATTATTTCCTTTGTCTTAATACATTTTAGACTGTGTTTGTTAAAAATCTACACCGTGTACGGGCTCTGGGAAGTTGGGGGGGGGGGGAAGGGAGGGGGGTGTTAGGGGGGAGGGGGGATATATAGTATGTGTTAGATTTTAAGGTAATGTGATTGCACTTGTATACTGTTGCTCTATAATTCCACTGTAAAAATAGGATAAGCTGAATATATTAATAGATAGTAGAAATACACCGAAGGGAGGAGTAGAGGGATAGAAGAAAGAGGGGTAGAGAGGGTGGGGGAGAGGACTGGAGGGAGGGTGAGAAGGAAGGGAGGGAGTGTACCGGGAGAGGGGAGTCGTAGAGGGGGAGGGGAAGTAGGATAGAGGGGAAGGATGGAGGGAAGATGGAAAGTTGGAGGGGGGCGAAAGAAAGGGTGTATGGAAAGAGGTACATTGGGTCTTTATTTTGGGGGGTATTATTGACAAGAGGAATGGCTGTGTTTATTGTTTAATGTTATATGACCCTGGTTATGCACAGTATATATGTGACTGTACGAAAATGAAAATGGAAAATAAAAAACACATTTATATATATATATAAAAAAAAAGAGTCGGGCAGCCCAAGGATCGAAACTATTTTTAAACCTATTTGTTTGGCTGGATCTGCTTTGATGTCTTCTGCCCGATGGTCGAAGTGCGAGTCAGTGGGGGAAGCCAGACTCGCTTAATGACTGCAGCAATTGGCTTAGGAACCACTGGCAAAAAACAGTCGTAAAACGGGGCACCGCTCCCTCAACAACGACCTTGCTTAGCAACAGAAATGCTGTTGGGTTCGGTGGTGGTTTTAAGCCGAGGACAACCTGTATGTTAGAATCCCAATTGGGGAAAAACAACAACACCAGAACGATAAGGGGAAAAAATAGGCCTTTAATCAGGGCATAATGGTTACGGGTGAAGCCCACGTTATCTCTGGAAGGCTGGGGTATGAGAAACTCACCGCGACATATTCCATTTCGGGAGTGAGAGCCTTGGCAGCAAGGATGTGGGCTTGAACCAGGTTTTTCACATGGACCCAGTTGGTCAGGACTCCCGGATCGCCGATACGGACGTGGAAAAAACCTCTTTCCAAATTGAGCTGTTGGCAAAACGGGGACATCACAGAGGTGCAGCTAAAGTAGAAGATACGGATGCTTTAAAAAGAAACAACACAGGAAGGGAAAAGCTACCTGAATTCTTTTATCCTTTCTTTTCTTTCCTTTTTTCTTTTTCCTTCCTTTCTTTTCTTTCTCTCTCTTCTTCCCTCCTCACTCCCTTCCTTACTTCTTCCCTCCCTCCCTCTCTTTTTCTTTCTCTCCTTCCTTTTCTGTCTCTCTCCCCTTCTTCCCTCCAACCCTTCCTTTTTCTTTCTCTCTTTTCTTCCTTTCCCTTCTTCTCTCATTCCTTCCTTTTTCCCTTCTCCCCGCCCTCCCTTTTCCTTTCTTTTTCTTTCTCCCTTCCTTTTCTTTCTCTCTCCCTTCTTCCCTCCCACCCTCTCCCTCCTTCCTTTTTCTTTCTCTCTTTTCTTCCTTTTTCCCTTCTTCTCTCATTCCTTCCTTTTTCCCTTCTCCCCCCTCCCTCCTTCCTTTCTTTTTCTTTCTCCCTTCCTTTTCTTTCTCTCTCCCTTCTTCCCTCCCACCCTCTCCCTCCTTCCTTTTTCTTTCTCTCTTTTCTTCCTTTTTCCCTTCTTCTCTCATTCCTTCCTTTTTCCCTTCTCCCCCCTCCCTCCTTCCTTTCTTTTTCTTTCTCCCTTCCTTTTCTTTCTCTCTCCCTTCTTCCCTCCCACCCTCTCCCTCCTTCCTTTTTCTTTCTCTCTTTTCTTCCTTTTTCCCTTCTTCTCTCATTCCTTCCTTTTTCCCTTCTCCCCCCTCCTTCCTTTCTTTTTCTTTCTCCCTTCCTTTTCTTTCTCTCTCCCTTCTTCCCTCCCACCCTCTCCCTCCCACCCTTTTTCTTTCTCTCTTTTCTTCCTTTTTCCCTTCTTCTCTCATTCCTTCCTTTTTCCCGTCTTCTCTCCTTCCCTCCTTCCTTTCTTTCCTTTTTCTTTCTTTTTTTCCTTTCTCTTTCTTTCTTTCTTTCTTTCCTTCTCCCTCTCCCTCTCTCTCTCTTCTTTCTTTCTCCCTCCCCAACATTTAGAGCAGGGTTTCCCAAACTTGGCAACATTGAGATCTGTGGACTTCAACTCCCAGAATTCCCTAGCCATCGCTGGCTAAGAAATTCTGGGAGTTGATAGTCCAGAGACTTTAAAGTTGCCAAGTTTTTTAAAAAAAACAGATTCAAAGCAATCCTGGAGGAGATATATTGATGTATTCTTAGGTGAAGAAAAACGCAGAGTGGATTATGTCACTTTTTCTCCTTTTAAAAAAAATCTAAAATGCAGAGCTAGAAAAACAAAAACTCAATGCCCAACGCTTAATGGCTTCCTCTTCATCTTGCCTGGAGGCCTTATTTACCTGCAGAATAAATCAAGTTCCTTGGTTTATTGTTCAGCCAAGTTTGGCCAGTGCAACCCGTTTGCAAAAGACCTTGTTAGCTTTCCCTGCAAAGGGGCTTCTGTGACACCCCCCACCCCCCACCCCAACTCTTAATCAGGGATGCCCATCAAAATACGTACGGCCAACCGACACAAAGGCTGCAGCTCTTCCGGTCCATAAATATCAGGAGGGCGGATTACACAGGTGTGTAACTTTCCTCCTCCTGTGTAAAGTAAAGCAAGTCAGGATGAATCCTTGAATGTGTGAAATGACCACCTTTAGTCCTTTGGGTGCAATTCCTAGCTCAGTGAAAAGGCGAACCTTTTCAGTACCGAGTGCCCAAACCAGAAGGCGCATGCACTGGGGGGGAGGAGGGGGGGTTCCGGCAGCCACTACTTCCGGTTCGCTCGTGGGCGCCCAGCGGTGTGCAATGAAAAAAAAACGGATATGTGCAATGAACACTTGTGTTGCTGCAGAGAGCCTCCCCCTTTGGGGTCTTTTTCTGTGGGTCGGAGGGGGGCAGAAATTCTGACTTGGGGTCCGCTTCAGCCTCCTGGTGGGGGGCTTTGGGCGAAGGCTGGAGGGAAGAGCCGCTGGTGGCGAAGAGCTGGAGGGCCTCGTTCCAGTGGGACAGCATCATGGCCTGGAACTGGCTGACCATCTCAGCCCGCTGAGCCTCCAGGCGCTGGTCCCTGGCCTTGCACTCCTGCAGGTCCTCCCTCTGCTTGGATAGCCTATGCTCGTAGTCCTCAGTGAGGAGCTTCCGCTGAGCCTCCTTCTCGGTCCGATCCAATTCGAACGGAGCTGTTTTTGCCAACTCTTTCTCCTGGCGGCTGCTTAGCTCCAGCAACTGCTTCCTGTTGGAGCCCTAAAGAGCCTGGGCGTGCAGGGGAGGGGCGAATAGTGAGGCGCCCCTCAACGTGAGTGACATCAAGTTGGCCACACCCCACCCAGTCACAATCACCACCTAGCCACTCCCACCCAGCCGATCATTGGGCAGATCACATTAGTGGTCGGCGGGATTTAAAATTATGAATTTAGTGGTCCCTTAGGTCCGAAAGGGTTAGGGTTAGGGTAGACTAACCAGTTGATGTAATGATTGATTTAGATTTAGATTTAGTTTATTTGTATGCCGCCCTTCTCCGGGAGGGACTCAGGGCAGCGAACAACTCAGAAGGGGAAAAGGGGACACAAACACAATACACGTAATTAAAATACACAAGAGTCATACAGCCATACAAGTCGAGAGGGGAGGGGAACTCATCAACCCCAGGCCTGCCGGCACAGCCAGGTTTTGACGGCTTTCCGGAAGGCCTGGAGAGGGGTGAGGGTCCGAATCTCCGCGGGGAGTTCGTTCCAAAGGGCCGGAGCTGCTACAGAGAAGGCCCTCCCCCGGGTGGTAGCCAGATGGCATTGGCTGGTAGACGGAACCCGGAGGAGGCCTAATCTGTGCGATCTAACGGGTCTATGGGAGGTAATTGGCAGCAGGCGGTCTCTCAAGTACCCAGGTCCAATACCATGAAGGGCTTTATAAGTGACGACTAGCACTTTGAAGCGTATCCGGAGACCGATCGGTAGCCAGTGCAGCTCGCGGAGGATAGGTGTAACGTGGGTGTACCGAGGTGCACCCACGATCGCTCGCGCGGCTGCATTCTGGATGAGTTGTAGTCTCCGAATACTCTTCAAAGGCTGCCCCATGTAGAGCGCATTGCAGTAGTTGGAAGGAGCTTGGGAGACAGGATTAAGAGACACAGGCTAGACAAGACTCAGATAAGAGGCAGCTGAGCCCACAGAAGGAAGGAATGGGAAGTGGTAAACAACCCTCCCTAGTTTCTTGGACCGTAAAGGTGCGGGGGGGGAAAGAGATGAAGGGCACAATTTCACACGCAGAAATTTGCCGAGAAGCACCTGGCAGGAATGATCCATTAGCCGCCAAGACCATTTGTTCTGCGATGGCTTTCGTCCGGGAATATTCATTAACTTGCTAAAAGAGAAAGAGAGAGAGAGATTCAAAAGCCATACAACAACAACAATAACAACAACAACAACAACCACCTGGCTTCAGAATTGCAATTTGCCTTCTTGCACCTTCCAAAATGCTTCGAGTAACTGGAGTGCACACTTTGCACGCTTGTGCAAAATTTTCAACCTGGACATAAATCAACTGCTCATTTCTGTCCCTTCAGCCCACAGGAGGTTCGAATCCAACTCCCCATTTCATCCCGATGCTTGAAAGTTACAGGCAGTCCTCGGCTTACGGCCATTCGTTTAACGACTGTTCAAAGTTACAGCAGGGCCGAACTCAATCACTTACAACCAGTCCTGGCACTTACAACCTATGATCATTTAATTGAAATCCGGACTCTTGGAAACTGGCACGCACTTACGACGGTTGCCCTGTCCCGGGGTCGTGGGATCACTATCTGCAACCTTGTGGCTTCCGACAAGCAAGTTCAACGGGGGAAGCCGGATTCACTTAACGGCCACTTGATTCGTTTAACGACGTGACCAAAAAAAGGCTCCAAAATCAGGCGTGACTTACTTAATGACTGCTTCTCTTCGCCCCGGAGGTTCCAGTCCCAATTGCGGTCATAGGTTGAGGCCAGTGGTGGGTTTCAAATGTTTTTAGAACCTCTTATGTAGGTGTGGCCTGCTTTGTGGGAGTGGCTTGCGGGCCATGTGACTGGGTGGGAGTGGCTTGCCAGCCATGCAGCTGGGTGGGAGTGGCCAACTTGTAAAATGTGGTGAAACTCACTTAACAACGCTCTTGCTTAGCAACCAAAATGTTGGCTCAGAAACTCTGGCATTTGAAGCACGCAAGTCTTAAAGCTGTCAAGTTACAAGTTGCACCCCTAACCCTTTAGAAAAAAAAAATCCCCAGGGGTGTTCAAACTTGACAGCTTTAAGACTTGTGGACTTCAACTCCCAGAATTCCTCCTCCAGTCATGTTGGCTCAGGAACTCTGGCACTGAAGCATGCAAGTCTTAAAGCTGTCAAGTTACAAGACCCTTGCACCCCTAACCCTTTAGAAAAAAAACCCAGGGGTGTTCAAACTTGACAGCTTTAAGACTTGTGGACTTCAACTCCCAGAATTCCTCCTCTTGCTCTTCATCTTGATGATGTGCGGATGGGCGTGGGGTGGAGGGAGCTGGAACCGGTTCTAAACGGCACTGTAGATTTGTGGAACCTCTTCTATAGAAGAGGTTAGAACTGGCAGGAACCCATCTCTGGTTGAGGCCCACCTGTAATTTATTTCAGCCGGAAGACGTACCTGCTCTAAAGGAACATAGGATACGGTGGCTTCGTTGCCGTCCACGATCGTTTCTCCTGCAAAAACCACATTGACGGTGCTGGTGTAGATCAACCTGGGGATTCTTCGCCGCTTGCAAACTGGGGAGGAACAGAAAGGGACAAGGTTGGGGGTGCAAATCACGCCACATGACCCAAAGGTGGTGGAAGGGCAAGAGGTTGAAGGAGTGAGCCACTGTTGCATCAAACCTGGAAGATAAAGGGGAGCTGATCAGGGTTGACTTCAAAACCTCAAGCGAGGCAGAGCTGGGGGAAAATGTATTGGGATGAGAGACCACCAGGAGATCTCCGGACTATCGGTTCATCTGAGAAGTGGGAAAGTATTGGGCGAGAAGATGAAGGGGAAATTAATTTTGGCAAGGGTAGGGATGTTTCCAGGATGACACCGAGAGTTGGCTTTCAACTTGAAAGACATTTTGTTTTAATTGTGTCGCAGGAAAAATAATTGGCTGGTAGACTATTTTTATTGGTGGGGGGGGGGTTTAAATTGTGGATATGCAAAGGAAAGCTAGAAGTTTGGAGTCAATGTGGGTGTTCTGAGCTAGGCTTCCCCAAAAAGCACGAGGCAGATTCCTGGTCCCGACAAACCCCCTTTTATTAAACGAATGTGAATTCCTCTCCTTCACATTCAGTGAAGGCCTGGCAAACAGTCTTTCAAAGGAATATTCATGACCACAGACCTTATCTATCTTGGAAAGCCGCCATGTCAATATTTTCCAAATGAGGTGCTGTGCAAGGAAAGACTTGGGCACAGAGTCTCTGAGATTCACGGACAGATCTTCACACTCCTGAAACGAATCTAACGACCAAACGAATGGATTGTTTCCTGCAGAAGTCCCCTCCCCTTTCGCTCCTCTTTTATTTCCTCTGGGAAATAATTCATCGTCCACCTGTGGCCTTACTCCCAGTCGACCCCTGTTCTTCAGCTGTTCCCTTTGTCCGGCAGCTCTGTGCATGCGCACACTGGGAACAGGCTCCAGCTGTTCTTCTGCCTCACTGATGTCTGACTCTGAAGGCAGCTGATAACTGTCAGACGGCCCTGGCCCCCTCTCTACCTCTGACACAGAGCCCTCCTCAGAGCCTTCCCCAGACTCCAGGACTGGCCCATGTTCCTCCCCAGCCTCCTCACTGTCCGAATCTGCTGCCAGCCCCGATGGCCGCTGGCGGGCCACAACAAGCTTGGTCTCCTCTAAATAGTTCAATCCTGAATTTGATTTGATTTGATTTACTGCATTTCTATGCCGCCCTATTCCCAGAGGGACTCAGGGCGGCTCACAAATCAAAGTAAGGGGGGGGGGATACAAACAGGAGGAAAACAACAGACAAACAACAACAACAATTTAAAAACAATCAACAACCACACAATTCGAGCAGGGTCAGCCCCTGTCGGAACAACCAGGTTTTAAGGGCTTTGCGGAAAGCCTGAAGGGTGGTGAGGGTCTGAATCTCCATGGGGAGCTCGTTCCAGAGGGCCAGAGCAGCCACAGAGAAGGCCCTCCTCCGGGTGGTAGCCAATCGGCATTGGCCGGTAGATGGAATTCGGAGGAGGCCTAGTCTGTGGGATCTAATAGGTCTGTTGGAGGTAATTGGCAGCAGGCGGTCTCTCAAGTACCCAGGTCCAATACCATGAAGGGCTTTATAAGTGACGACTAGCGCCTTGAAGCGTGTCCGGAGCCCAACAGGCAGCCAGTGCAGCTCGCGGAGGATAGGTGTTACGTGGGTGTACCGGGGTGCACCCACAATCGCTCGCGCGGCTGCATTCTGGACAAGCTGAAGTCTCCGAATGCTCTTCAAGGGCTGCCCCATTGGGCCAGCAAAAGTTCTTTTTTTGTTGCCTACCATCACCACAACCACACACAAAACACCATGTACCCACCTTCAAGGACGATTCCGGTCCCTCCGATGTTGACCGACCGAATGCGTTTCCTGTGTAACTGGGTGAAGAGGAAGAACCACAATGTCACAACACACAACACAGAAAAGGACTTGCTCCATTCCAGTGTTTCTTAAGCTCCGTCCCTTTAAGATGGGTGGACTTCAACTCCCAGAATTCCCCGGGGCAAGGGAATTCTGGGAGTTGAAGTCCATGCGTCTTAAAGAGACTGAGGTTGAGAAGCACGGCTCTATTTATTCCCTCTGTATTTCCTGAACGGTTACGGGAGAAGGTCCTAGAAGGGCTTTTGAAATGTTGCGTTTCTTTTTCGTGTTGGATCAACTGTCCAGATTTATTTGCTGACCTTCAAGTCAGTCTTGACTCCAATCTGAACAAGTCCCTGCTGTTAGGAAGCATACCTAATGCTTTTTCCTCCTTCTAGTTTCCCCAGAAATTATATATATCCCCCCGCAAAAAAAAAACAGTCCTTTGAGGTGGATTAGACTGCGAGTACATAATTAACCCAAAGTCACCCAGCTGGCTTTCATGCCTAAGATAAGACTTGGTTCTCATCACCTGCTGGTGATTGGCCCAAAGTCACCCAGTTGGCTTTCATGCCTATGACTGGACTAGAACTCACTGTCTCCTGGTTATTGGCTCAAAATCACCCAGGCGACTTTCATGCCTAAGATAAGACTTGGTTCTCATCACCTGCTGGTGATTGGCCCAAAGTCACCCAGCTGGCTTTCACGCCTACAGCAGGACTAGAACTCACCCTCCCCTGGTTTCAGAATAAGCTTCCCCCATCTTCAAGAGAGCCGGCATCGTTTGCAAAACTCCAGAAGGAAAATCAAGCTGGACTCACTTGTTTTATGCCGGTCATCCCATACGAGGCTGCGTGGATGAGACAATCCACCCCTTCGCAGACTGAATACAAGTCACTAAAATTTCTCACGTCCGACTGTAAAGCAGGAGAAAACTTGTATGAGTGTCTTATTGTATTGTATTGTATTGTATTGTAATTATTTGTATGCCGCCCTTCTCCGGGAGGACTCAGGGCAGCGAACAATTCAAGGGGGAAAAAAGGGGGAACATAAAAGACAAAATACAAATAATAAAAGTGGACAACAGTCGCACAACCATACATGTCGAGAGGGGAGGGGAACTCATCACCCCCAGGCCTGCCGGCAAAGCCAGGTTTTGACGGCTTTTCGGAAGGCCTGGAGAGAGGTGAGGGTCCGAATCCCTGCGGGGAGTTTGTTCCAGAGGGCCGGAGCTGCCACAGAGAAGGCCCTCCCCTGGGTAATAGCCAGGTGGCATTGGCTGGTAGATGGCACCCGGAGGAGGCCAACCCTGTGAGATCTAATGGGTCTGTCGGAGGTACGGTAATTGGCCTGTGGGAGGTAATTGGCAGCAGGCGGTCTCTCAAGTACCCAGATCCAATACCATGAAGGGCTTTATAAGTTACGACTATAAGTTATTGGAGGACAAGGGTCCATTTTTCCCCCAGGCGGGGCTCATAAAACAGCCTATCGGACTTCAACTATAACTCCCAGAACCGTCTTTTGCACGTCGGCTGAAGAATTTAAAGCTCTCCCTGGATTGGGGGCCCCAATTTATTTGAAGGTCAGTCTTTTCTCAGTCACATCTATCCGACCCACCGGAGCAGGGAAGTAGGGATTGTTGTGGGTCCCCTATTTTAAGGAGCTCCACCTGATGGGACCCAGAAGAAGGGCCTTCTCTGCGGTGGCTCCCTCCCTGTGGAAGATCCTTCCCACAGAGAAAGGATTGGCGCCATTTTGATACCCTTTTGGAAGACCTGAAGACCTGGTTTGGCCAACCAGCCTGGGGGACCACAGAGAGGGATGGAGCCTATCAAGGGGCTCATTTGATTGTTGTTGTTGTTGTTGTTGTTGTTGTTGTGTATGTGTGTGTGTGTGTGTGTGTGTTGAAATTCAAAAATTTTCCCTGCCGGTTCTGTGGGCGTGGTGGGCGTGGCTTGGTGGTCATATGACTGGGTGGGCGTGGCTTGGTGGTCATATGACTAGGTGGGCGTGGCTTGGTGGTCATGTGACTGAGTGGGCGTGGTTGCACAACTGACTCACAACACACAATGCAAAAGCAGCTGGACTTCACACAAAAATGCCCCCCCCCACTGCAACAAGCAGGGACCTCACAGAGTCACCGAGAGCTCAAAAAACCCAACTATCACACTTCACACAAAAATAACACAAAAGCCGCACAACGGACAGACACAATGCAAAAGCAGCTGGACTTCACACAAAATGCCCCTCCCGCAACAAGCAGGGACCTCACAGAGTCAGTGAGAGCACACAAAAAAAAAACCCAACTATCACACTTTACACAAAAACAACACAAAAGCCGCACAACGGACTCACACACAAAGCAGCTGGACTTCACACAAAAATGCCCCCCCCCCTGCAACAAGCAGGAAGGGTTTGTTGGGGTTTTGATTATGGGGGTTTGTTTCTGCAAGCCAGCCGGAGTAATCATGCACGACTTGGGCCGCCCCATCAATTTTCTTAATGAATAAAATAAATAAAAATATATTCCTGGGAGTTGAAGTCCGCCCCTCTTAAAAGCTGCCGTTGGAAATTCTGACTGGCAAGCCTCATGTTTAGCTTTCGATGGGAGCTCAGAGGCCAAACGACACAAGGGGTTGGCAACCTTACATCGGCAGTAAACACAGGTTTTTGGCCCGCCAGTGGCCATCGGAGCTGGTAGAAGACCAGCGAGGAGGTTGGGGAGGAACATAATCCAATCCTGGAGTCTGGGGGACGAGGGCTCTGCATTGGAGGCAGAGAGGGGGCCAGGGCTATCTGGCAGTTCTCAGCTGCCTTCGGGGCTAGTCAACAGTGAGGCAGAGGAACAGCTGGAGCCTGTTCCCAGTGTGCACATGCCAGAAGGAAAGAACAGCTCAGAAATCAGGGTTGACTTGGGAGTAAAGTCACGGGTGGATGGTGAATGGCCCCTCCCATAGGATATAGAAGAGGAGCGAAAGGGGCTTTTGCAGGAAACAATTCACTCATTCAGATTCGTTCCAGGAGTGTGAAGATCTGTCCGTGAATCTCAGAGACTCTGTGCCCAAGTCTTTCCTTGCACAGCACCTCATTTTGAAAATATTGACCTGGCAGCTTTCCAAGATAGATAAGGTCTGTGGTCAGAAATGCTCCTTTGAAAGACGGTTTGCTGAGTGTAAAGGAGAGGAATT
Source organism: Thamnophis sirtalis (assembly GCF_051295495.1). Lineage (NCBI taxonomy): Eukaryota > Metazoa > Chordata > Lepidosauria > Squamata > Natricidae > Thamnophis > Thamnophis sirtalis. The sequence continues at coordinate 7,528,457 of NW_028261394.1, forward strand.
CACATTCGTTTAATAAAAAGGGGTTTTGACGGGACCAGGATTCTGCCTCGTGCTTTTTTTTGGGGGGGGGGGGGAAAGCCTGGGTCAGAACATACCTTGATTAATATTATTCCCTTTGGAATGTCCCAGATTGGCGAGTTAAAATCGTACAAAATGACTCTGGTCCCCGATTTAGCCAGAGCGCAGCCGAGCGTAAAGCCGAGATAACCGGCGCCTCCGGTTATGACCGCCTTGTCGCTGATTTTCTTCCACGTCAGCGCCAGGATTTCAGGAGCGTTTTCCACAATTTTGCCATCCTCCTTGTTGCATTTGTAGAAGCGGCTGGGTTTCGGGTCGCGAGGCTTCTCCATTCCAGGCTGGGAAGATGGCAGAGGCCCCAAGTCTCCACCCAGAGGGGCAAAGAGGTCACCTGCTCCTCACCTGCCCCAGGTGGAATAAGAGGAATCAGACATTATTTGATCTTTCAAGGAGAATATGCGTCACTCAGGTTGAAATGAGGGGACTGGGGTGCTCTCCGAGGGAGGAGAGAGGAGAGAGAAGAGGGAAAGAGAAGAGGGAGAGAAAGAGAGGGGGGAGGGAGAGGGAGGGAGAAGGAGGGAGGGGAAGAGAGGGGGAGGGAGAAAAAGAGGGAAGGACAGACAGAGATAGGGAAAGAGGTAAAGGAGAAAGGAAAGGAGAGGGAGGGCGGAGGAAAGGGGAGGGAGAGAAGAAGATGGAGAGAGATGAGGAAGGGGAGATGAATGGGAAAAAGGAGAGGGGGAGGAAGGGGAGGGAGAGAGGGAAGGGAAGGAGGGGAAGGGAGAGGGGAGGAGAGAGAAAGAGGGAGGGGAAGGAAAGGAGAGGCAGGGGAAGGAGAGAGGGACTGAGAGAGAGAGTGAAAGGGAGAGAGAGAGGGATGAAAGGAGGGGGGGAGAGAAGGAAATGGAGAGAGATGGGGAAGGAGAGGTGAATGGGGAAAAGGAGAGGGGGAGGAAGGGGAGGGAGAGAGGGAAGGGAAGGAGGGGAAGGGAGAGGGGAAGTGAGAGAAAGAGGGAGGGGAAGGAAGAGGGAGGCGGGGATGGGGAAAGAGGGGAAGGAGAGAGGGACTGAGAGAGAGGGAGAGTGAAAGGGAGAGAGGGAGGGATGAGGGGAAGGGAGGGAGAGAGGAAGAGAGAGGGAGGGATGAGGGAAGAGGCGAGGGAGAGAGGGAAGGGAGAAGGACACAGAGAGATGAATGGGGAAAAGGAGAGGGCAGGAAACTTAGAGGAAGAGGGAAAGGAGGAGAGATGGGAGGAGAGGGAGAGGGATGGGGAAAAGGAGAGGGGGAGAGAGAGAAGGACAAAGAAGAACAGAGGGAGAGATGAACGAGGAAAGAGGGGAGAGATTGAAGGAGAGATGAAAGGACAGGTAGAGGAGGAGAGGGGAAGAGAGGAATAGGGGAAGGAGAGAGGGAGGGAGGGAGGAAGAGAAAAACCCCGATTTCTCCCTTTAACTAACGAACCCTCCGCGGGGGAGTTTGAGTTTCACCAACTCCGAAGCGATCAGTTTCCGTTTACCCTGGGCGGGCAGCGAAGCCGGGCGCCCCCTCCCCAAATTGCCCCCCCCCCCCGGAAGGCGATCAGCTCCAGCCGCTTCTCTCCTGAGCGGCGGAGACCCCCCCCCGGCGGCTCATATCACCCCCCCACCATCAAGGTAGCCACGCCGAGCCATCCAGGGGCCGCGGCGGTCGTGGGGCGGTGGTCGTGGGAGAGAGAGGGAGGGGCGCGCAAGCTAGAAGCGAACCTAACGCCCGCTCGGCTGCGCGCAGGGTCCGCGCGCCGTATATCTGGGATCCGAAGCGCACTCCAGCAGAAGCGAGGCTCCGACACGCGTGTCTGCGCGCGGGCGTGGGAACTGCGCGTGTTCTTATCCCTTTGGACCTCCAGGATCCCGGGGTGGGTCGGGGGGGGGGGCTTTGAAAAAGGCAGGGGGGGGAGGCGTCTTCTTGGGAGGGGCGGAAAAGGACGGCTCCCAGGAAGGCATCAAGAGTTTTGAGCTAATGAAAAGAGACTTGGATCAACCGGTTGAGGATATTTTTATTCCGAATCAAGGCAGGTCAAAAGGTGGAGTTGGGTTGGATGGCATTTCCTAAGATCCGTGTTTAATAGTTTACATCAATTAGTCAATGTATCTTCTTTTCCATGGACTGGAAGTCTTCTTCTGCTGTGATTATTAACATTCGGCCAACTTACTAGTCCACTTGAGGAAGGTAAGCCAAGTTAATGGTCCACTTGAGCAACCTTAAGCCAAGTTACTAGTCCACTTTTGAGAGTAAAGTTCAGCCAAGTTACTAGTCCACTTGAGGAACATTAAGGTAAGCCAAGTTACTGGTCCACTTGAGCAACCTTAAGCCAAGTTACTAGTCCACGTTTGAGAGTAAAGTTCAGCCAAGTTACTAGTCCACTTGAGGAACGTTAAGGTAAGCCAAGTTAATGGTCCACTTGAGCAACCTTAAGCCAAGTTACTAGTCCACTTTTGAGAGTAAAGTTCAGCCAAGTTACAAGTCCACTTGAGGAACGTTAAGGTAAGCCAAGTTAATGGTCCACTTGAGCAACCTTAAGCCAAGTTACTAGTCCACTTTTGAGAGTAAAGTTCAGCCAAGTTACTAGTCCACTTGAGGAACATTAAGGTAAGCCAAGTTAATGGTCCACTTGAGGAACGTTAAGGTAAGCCAAGTTAATGGTCCACTTGAGCAACCTTAAGCCAAGTTACTAGTCCACGTTTGAGAGTAAAGTTCAGCCAAGTTACTAGTCCACTTGAGGAACGTTAAGGTAAGCCAAGTTAATGGTCCACTTGAGCAACCTTAAGCCAAGTTACTAGTCCACTTGAGGAACGTTAAGGTAAGCCAAGTTAATGGTCCACTTGAGCAACCTTAAGCCAAGTTACTAGTTCACTTTTGAGGGCTGGGCAGGCAACCTTCCAAGAGGCAGCGCTCCGGATTTTCTGTCCTCCAATTAGTTCTCCAATTCTGTCTTCCAACCCACACACGCACGCACACATGCGTGCACACACACACACACACCACACTCCAGGATAAACTGGTGTTTCTTGACCTTCAGAATTTGAAGATGGGTGGACTGTGCTGGCTGGGGAATTCTGGGAGTGGGAGTCCACACATTTCCTGAAGTTGAGAAAGACTCTGCTATTAATATATCATTCTGGTTGGATCCCTGGATAATACCAGGATCTGTTGGGATGAGGATGGGAGTGCAAAAATCCACAACCTCCTGCACACCACGATTTTGGAAGAGAGGGCTGGCCTTGCCTTGGAGGGAGGGAGAGAGAAAGAGAGGGGGAGGGGAAGAGAGAGGAGAAAGAGAGGGGGAGGGGGAGAAAGTGAGAGACAGAGAGGGAGGGAGGGAGGGAGGGCGGGGAAGAGAAAGAGGAGAGAGGGAGAAAGAGAACAAAAGAGAAAGGGAGGGAGGGGAAGAGAGAGAGGTAGAAACGGGGAGGGAGAAAGTGAGAGGGAGGGAGGGGGAGAGAGAAAGTGAGAGAGAAAGAGAGAGAGAGAGAAAGGAAGTGAGGGGGAGAGAGAAAGAGCAAGAGAAAGAGAGGGAGGGGAAGAGAGAGGGGGAGAAAGAGAGAGGGAGAAAGAGAAAGAGGGAGGGGAAGAGAGGGGGAGAAAGGGGGAGAAAGAGAGAGGGAGAAAGTGAGAGACAGAGGGAGGGAGGGGAAGAGAGGGGGAGAAAGAGAGGGGGGAGAGAGAGGAGGAGAAAGAGAGAGGGAGAAAGAGAGAAAGAGAGGGAGGGGGAAAGAGGGGGAGAGGGAGAAAGTGAGAGACAGAGGGAGGGGGAGAGAGTGAAAGAGAGGAGGGGAAGAGAGAGAAAGAGGGAGAGAGGAAAAGGGAGAGGGAAAAGAGAGAGAGAATGAGGAGAGAGAGAGAGAGATTTAAAAAATCCATCAGCAAAACCATCGGATTTTGTACCACATTTGCACCAGTTTATTGTTAAACTTAGAAATCATAACGTTTATTGAAAGAAGAAGGGGTTGGACTAGAAGACCTCAAAGGTCCTTTCCACCTCTGTCATTCTCTGACATCTCATGGCAGCAGTTAAAAACGGAGGCCTCTTCTGCCTAGGGGAGCTCATCCTCAGAGACACTTGGATCCAGGCATTTACCTGCCCAAAATTGCCTTATTTTCAAAGCTCTCCCCAGGTGGTCACAGGCCTTGTGGTGCTAGTCATTCCGGACTCTAGGGGGCGGTGCTCATCTCCGTTTCAAAGCCGAAGAGCCAGTGCTGTCTGAAGACATCTCCGTGGTCATGTGGCTGGCATGACTCAATGCTGAAGCGCACGGAACGCTGTTCCCTTCCCACCAAAGGTGGTCCCTATTTTTCTCCTTGCATTTTTTAACGTGCTTTCGAATTGCTAGGTTGGCAGAAGCTGGGACAATAAGTACAGTAAAGACAAGTCACGGGGGCTCACTCCGTTATGCGGCGCTAGGGATTCGAACCGCCGAACTGCCGAGTTTTCTGATCGACAAGCTCCGCGTCTGTAGGGTCCATGGCGCTCTCTGAGGTGGGTTGTTTTCTTGGTTTCCTGAAGCCAAGCCATTTAACAAGTAGTCCTTGACTTACAACGATTCATTTAGTGACTGCTCGAAGATAGAGTGGCACTGAAACAAGGGACATAACCAGTTTGCAAACTCAAGATTGTTGCAGCGTTCTTCAAGAGTGATCAACATTCGGACACTTGGAAACTGGCCTGTATTTGTGAGAGTTGCAGCATCCCAGCGTCATATGTGTGATCACTGTATGCGACCTTCCCAGGTTCACTTAGCAACCGGGTGATTCCCTTAACAACCGCAGTGATTCGCTTAACAACTGTGGCAAAAAAGGGTGGTAAACTGGGGTAAAGCTAGAGGTAGGTTCCTATCAGTTCGGGAGAACTGATAGTGCTACTTTGGCCTGGGTTGTAGAACTGGCAGTGACCCAGGCTGGCCGCGCCCTCTGAACTAGTTCCTTGTTTCCTGGTATTTGCGCATGTGCGGAATAATTTTAATGAATTTTTAGACTGGCGTCCACATGAGCAAAACAAAGCAGTATCAACGCAGGTAGGAATCCACCTGTGGGCAAAGCTCAGTTAACAACTGCCTTGCTTAGCGACATGGAATTTGGGGCTCAATCGTGGTCGTAAATCGAGGACTACCTGTGTTCTCCATAGGCAAAAAAGTTTTTTTCCCCCTGAGAACTGTTCAATGAGGAATTAAAATCCCCAATGTAAAAGAATCCGATAAAGCTCCAAGTGGCCTCAACGATTCTCAGAGAGAGCGCTAACGTCCAGATGACTGCGAGGAATAGAAATCCTTCCACCGTTCACTCAGAACGGAAGAAGCTTCTCAAAGCGAAACGTCTTCAAGGAAAAACAAAGAGAGTCCAGCTGCCTTTTTTGGGGGTGGGGGTGGGGAACACCTTTGAGCCAAGTCTGAATATTAGGGGGAGGGACTTCCGTTGTCTTCATGCATAGATTTTCTTCGGAGATAATCGTCCGCCACGTCGGCTAAGGAATATTTCTTTGGATGAAAGCCCAGCTGCTTCCTTGCCTTGTCTATCCGAAAAGTGTAGGTAACAAGCAAATGTCCCACCTAGAAAAGGGAAGACAAAATGAATAACTTCGCTCCCTCTTCTTTGGGGAAGCCCCTAAGATATTGGAAGACTGCTATCATGTCTCCCCTAGTCTTTCTTTTCATTCAACTAAACCATGGGTTGTCAACCTGGGTTCCACCTCAAATGCGCGTACGACAAAAGCGCGTGTGACTAAACCGCGCCGTCAAAACCGCAGAGACGAATGAGCGCTGAAGCGCGCCGACAACAGCGCGCCGACAGAAGCGCGCTGTAACATAACCCTAAACCTAACCCTAAACCTAACCCTAAACCTAACCCTAAACCTAACCCTAAACCTAACCCTAAACCTAACCCTAAACCTTACCTTAACTTAAATCGCGCTTCTGTCGGTGCGCTGTTGTCGGCGCGCTTTTGACATCGCGGTTTTAGCGCCGCGGTTTTGTTGGCGCGCTTTTGACGTTCGTGGTTATGTCGTGCCACGGTCAACCTGGTCCCTACCGCCCACTAGTGGGCGTTTTGGGATTCCAAGTGGGCGGTAGGGACTTCGGAGGTTAAAACCTCCTTTTGAGCGAGTGGGCAGGCGCAGCGCACACATCAATAAACCAACGTGCACGCAAACAAGCAAACACGTGGGAAGAGGAAGGGGAGGAGTGGAAACTGATAGCAGGGACAGGCAGATAAGTTTTGCTATCTTATAAAATAAAGTGGAGCAGAGCAGTTGCAAAATAGGAGAAAGAAAAGTTATAGGCAGGAGAGAATTGTTGTTGGCTAATAATAATAAGTGGGCTAACTAGCTCAGCCTTACTTTTGTACATTGCCCTAAGGAAGGTTAAAAAAAAAGGAGATAAAAAGGAAAAGATCAACAAAAAGAAAGAAAGAAAGAAAAATAGAGAAAAGGGGATAAAATAAAGGAGGAGAGTAAGCAGTGTTTAGTCTGGCTCATAAATTAAGTTTTTCTATCTTATAAAATAAAAGAAATAAGTAAAGGAAGAAGAAGGAGAAAATAAAAAAGGGAAAAAATATCCTTGATATAGTGAAATACAATAAGAAAGGTAAAGAAGAAAAAGGCAGGAAAAGGAATTTTGTTTTGATGGTGACACTTAATAAAAATTGGCACCTAATACAGCATTGTTTGTAATAAAAGGGAAAAGAGGAGGGGAAAAAAGCACTGTGTGGAGTGCAGATCAAAACATAAAAGTAGTTGTTAAATTGTGAAACAAATTTAGAACCCATGTCTGAAAAAAAGGAATATGCTCATGTTCCGCACTTGTGCAAAAACTGGTGGGCGGTAAGGAAATTTTTCCATCAAGAAAGATCCATTAGTGGGCGGTAAGTAGAAAAAGGTTGACTACCACTGAACTAGACATACCCAGTTCCTGCAACCGTTCTTCGTAGGTTTTAGCCTCCAGTCCCCTAATCCTCTTTGTTGCTTTTCTCTGCACTCTTTTTTTTAAAAATAATTTTTACATAAGCTCTATTTCGATATCCTCTAATATACTTCATATTATATAGTCGCTTAGAATATGGTAATATTTACAGATGTATCCAAGGTTATCATATTTGCAGTAGGTAATACTTAATTCTTATGCAGTATCTTGCGTCTATCATCCAATCATTCATACCATCTATTCCACATTTTATAATACTTAGATTCTTCTCTATCCTTCAATTCCGTGGTCAACCTATCCATCTCTGCACACTCAAGTATCTTTCTTATTATCATTGCATCTGAAGCAGGGGTGGGTTTCTCGCCCCGTTCCAACCGGTTCGGTTGGAATGGGGCCGGCGGCATCCTTGTGCACGTGCGGGGTGCACGCACGCGTACTAGCGTCTGTGCGACGCTCCAGCTGCTCCTGGAGGATCATGCAGGCGCTGTATGCGTCCTGCGCATGCGTAGAAGCGCAGAACTCGTCAAAACCGGGTAAGGACCGCAGGCGGGCGGGCGCGCCCTTCACCGTTCCCGGAAGTTACTTACTTCCGGGTTCGCCGACCAACCGGTTCGCAGGGACCGCCGCGAACCAGTTGAAACCCATCCCTGATCTGAAGGGATATTATTCTGTTTCCAATTTTGAGCGAATACTATTCTTGTCGCAAGTTAATATATGTAGTATTATATATTGGGATTTTTTTATCACCTAATATCAGTGATGGGTTTCAAAAATTGTTCGAACCTACTCTGTGGGTATGGCCTCCTTTGCGGGAGTGGCTTGCCGCCCATGTGACCGGATATGAAGATGCTGATGACACTTGTCAGAACCACCTTAAATGACCTCACACACAGCACTGGCATGCATAAGAATATGATGGAAACTTGTTTTTTTAAAGGCATCTTTGGTTTGCGTTAAAGCAACTTCAACACACGCAACGTTCTGATTGCACCACAAACGCAGTAGTCATCCTTACCTTTCACAGAGGCCCTAAGTTTTATAAATAGGAGCATGATAGTGTAGAATAATCATATCCAAGGACCAGTGGTGGGTTTCAAAAAATGTTGGAACCTCTTCTGTAGGTGTGGCCGGCTTTCCGGGTCCATTGGTGGAACCTCTTCTAACCGGTTCGGTAGATTTGACAAACCGGTTCTACCGAATAGGTGCGAACTGGTAGGAACCCACCTCTGCCTAATATGCCCAATATGAGTTGTTCCGGTTTCCATTCAATCTTTTGTTCTGTAATTTGTTCTAGCCATTCCTTTCTTTATTCTCTGGCTTTGATACAAGTCCACCACATATGGTAGAAGGTTCCTTGCTGGTTCCTTCCTTTGTAGCACCTCTCCAACATTCTGCACTCTTTCCAGAGTCTCCACATCTTTTCTACATCGTGGCGACCAAAACTGGATGCCGTATTCCAAGTGTGGCCTTACCAAGGCATTATAAAGTGGTCTTAACACTTGGCGGGATCTTGATTCTATCCCTCTGTTGATGCAGCCTAGAACTGTGTTGGCTTTTTTGGCAGCTGCTGCACACGGCTGGCTCCTTTTTAAATGGTTGTCCACTAGGACTCCAAGATCCCTCTCACAGTTACTACTATTGAGCAAAGTACCACAACAACAATCCGGGTCCTCATTTTACCCACCTCAGAAGGATGGAAGGCTGAGTCAACCCTGAGCCGGTGAGATTTGAACAGCCGAACTGCAGAACTGCAGTCAGCTGAAGTAGCCTGCAGTGCTGCATTTAACCACTGCGCCACCTCGGCTCACCCAAAATGGTCCCTTCACCCAAAATGGCCCCTTGCAACAAGCAGCAACCTCACAAGAGTCACAGAGAGCTCAAAAAACAAACCATCACCCCTTTACACATGAAACAACACAAAGGCTACACAACTGACTCACCCACAATGCCAAAGCGCCAAAATGGCCCCCTTGCAACAAGCAGGAACCTCGCAGACAATCAGGCACGGCTGATTGTCCCACAGCTGATCAATTATAAAAACAAGGCTAAAAAAGAGTTTTAAAAAGTTTGCACGACACAGCTGATCGTCGGAAGCATTTTTTTTTTTTTTTACTACTGGTACAGGCGAAGAGGTAGTTAAAACAAAAAGCCGAAGAAAAGGTTTTTAAAAGTTCCGATCGCACCCCACAGCTGACTGTCACAGAGCTGATCATTGGAACTTTTGTTTTACTTTTTAAAGCATTTTTTTTAAACTACCGGTTCGTGCGAATCAGGCCGAACCGGTAGCATTTCACCCCTGGTGGTAAGTGTGAAAAATTGTCTTTTTTCACTGCTGTTGTAAGTTCGGACAATCACTAGTTTAGTTTAGTTAGTTTAGTTTATTTGTCTTGTATGCCGCCCACTCCCGAAGGACTCCGGGCAGCTCACAATAGACAAGGGAAGGGGGATAAATAGACAAAGACAACACTTTAAAAAATGCAACATTCACAGTTTCTGTGGGGCTGGATGTTTCACAAGCCCCCCGGCCTGCTGGAGCAGCCAGGACTTGGTGGCTTTGCAGAAGGCCGGGAGGGTCGTAAGGGTCCGGATCTCCACGGGGAGGTCATTCCAGAGGGCTGGAGCTGCGACAGAGAAGGCTCTCCCCCGGGGAGTCACCAGCTGACATTGGCTGGCAGATGGAATCCGGAGGAGACCTAACCTGTGAGATCTACTAATCGGTCTATGGGAGGTAATCGGCAGGAGGCGGTCTCTCAGGTACCCAGGTCCGATGCCATGTAGGGCTTTATAGGTAACGACCAGCACCTTGAAGCAGGTCCGGAGACTAATGGGTAGCCAGTGCAGCTCGCGGATAGGTGTGACGTGGGTGTACGTGGGTGCACCCACAATCGCTCGCGCGGCTGCGTTCTGGACTAACTGAAGTCTTCGAACACTAAATGAATGGGTTACTGGTACAGTCAGCTGGCCAGGCAACAAGGACCCTTTGGCAAGTTTTGACAGGATGGTGTAAATTCTTGAATAGAAAAGCTAATCTTGAGGGCATCTCCTGCTTTGGTGAATGAAGAAATATTTGGGGTGCTATCTTGCAACTGGAAGACTAAAAACAGCCTACGGCTTGGGCTTAAGACTGTATTTATAAATGTTGTGTCACAAAACCATCCTCTGGTTCCTACTCTGAGCAACAACAAAGGTGTTGCAAAGGTCTCAAACCCTGGAAGAGGAAAACTGGGTCAGGTTAGAGTGGCTCTGAATCAGGAGGGCCCTTCCCCCCCCCCCCGAACTAATTAATTTCATTAAAACCTTCAGGCTTCACGAGTTTCAGTAAGAGGCAGACAGTAATGTAGAATTGAAACGGGGGCTCTTTTGAACCAGAGTTTCTTCCAATTATTATGGATTATTACCACGCCACCAGTCCATAAAAGTTGGTTGGTTGTTCTCCAGAAGGAGATGAATAGAGTAGATTAGGAGGAAGATTAGAATTAGGATAGGATTAGGATAGGATTAGGATTAGAATTAGGATTAGGATATGGAATGGAATGGAATGGAACGGAACGGAACGGAACGGAACGGAACGGAAATAGAAATAGAAATAGAAATAGAAATAGAAATAGAAATAATAGAAATAGAAATAGAAATAGAATTGAAATAGAAATAGAATAGGGAATGGGAATGGGAATAGAATAGGAATTGGAAATGGAATTGCAATTGGAAATGGAAATGGAATTGGAATTGGAAATGGAAATGGAATTGGAATGGAATAGAATAGAATAGAACAGAATAAATATTAGAATGAAGAAGGGAAGGGAAGAGAAGTCCTTGACTTACAACCAACCCTCCCCAAAAGGAGACTTACAACGGATTCAAAGCTGTGACAGTTGAGTCCCCTCTTCAGTCATCGCCACGCAACTGACCCATTTTACAACCTTGGTCACATAATGAACAGATTCCCTCCCAGTCATTTGTCAAGGACTACCTGTGGCACAGTGGTAGGTTTCAAAAAAAATTCGGACCTAATCTGTGGGTGTGGCCTCCTTTGTGGGAGTGGCTTGCCAGCCATGTGACCTGGTGGGAGTGGCTTGCCGGCCATGTGTTCTCTCTCTCTCTCTCTCTTTCCTTCCTTTTGTCTCTCTGTCCCTTTTTCCTTTTTTTCTTTCATCACTCTCACTTTTTCTTTCTTTTCTTTTTTTCTTTCTTTCTTTCTTCCTCTCTCTCTCTTTCTCTCTCTGTGTGAGTCTGTGTGTGTGGGGGGGGTGCGTGCAAGTGGTGGGTTTCAAATGTTTTTGGAACCTCTTCTGTAGGTGTGGCCTGCTTTCCGGGTCCACTGGTGGAACCTCTTCTAATCGGTTCGGTAGATTTGACGAACTGGTTCTACCGAACTGGTGTGAACTGGTAGGAACCCATCTCTACTGTGACATCATGTCTTTTGAATAACCATTATCTCAAAACCGCAGGTTACCTCTTAACGACAGTTTCCCGCCCTTGGGTTAAGTAACCCCAGTTGGACGAAAGTAAGGAGAGTTAGCAATCTCTGCTCATATCCCAATTAGTTCTTTGGGGTTGCTAGCGTAAGCAGAAAAGTTGTGAGTTGTTTGTTTGTTTACCTCTGTTCTGTTCAGGAACGGTACGAAGTTAAAAATAGGGTTAAGCATCCAGGACAGGTATTCTGCCAAGGTAACTGTAGGAGAAAGAAGATTCAAGACTTAAAGGGTGGTTGGGGAGGAGGGGGGGAAATCAAGGGATCTGTGAATCAATCCAGACTTAAGAACACGTGGGAAAGAACCCATTAGATCGGCCTGTCTTAGTTAAGAGATCACAAAGCGCTGATGGGAATCTTTGGGTCCTGAAGGCAGGGACAGCTACCTGTCCCAGGTGATTAAACATTCCGTGAATTGCAATCAACTGGGAGTTGCCAAACCACAAACAGAGCACCAGCCTCTCTAAGCATTGACAGCACATGGATACCACCAGGGGTGGGTTTCTCGCCCCGTTCCAACCGGTTCGGTTGGAACGGGGCCGGCGGCATCCTCGTGCATGCGCGCAGTGCACGCATGCGTACTAGCGCCTGTGCGATGCTCCAGCTGCTCCTGGAGGATCGCGCAGGTGCTGTATGCGTTCTGCGCATGCGTGGAAGCGCAGAACTCGTCAAAACCGGGTAAGAAACGCGGGCGGGCGGGTGGATCCTTCGGCGTTCCCGGAAGTTACTTACTTCCGGGTTCGCCGACCAACCGGTTCACGGGGACCCCCGCGAACCGCCTGAAACCCACCCCTGGATACCACATGGTAGAGCTTTGGTTAGCAAATGGAAGGGTGGAGAATGCGACGATGATGTTATCCATTCAATTGTGTCCGATCCTTGGCAATTATATAGCAATAACAATAGCAGTTAGACATATATATATCGCTTCATAGGGCTTTCAGCCCTCTCTAAGCGGTTTACAGAGTCAGCATATTGCCCCCAACAACAATCCGGGTCCTCATTTTACCCACCTCGGAAGGATGGAAGGCTGAGTCAACCCTGAGCCGGTGAGATTTGAACAGCCGAACTGCAGAACTAGCAGTCAGCTGAAGTGGCCTGCAGTGCTGCACTCTACCCACTGCGCCACCTCGGCTCGTATGGGCCAGATCTCCCCACATATCATGTAGGTTGGCTGTATTGCCCGTGTTATATCTCTCATTTCTCATCTTCTCATCTTTCCTACTATCTTCTCCTATGGGTATCTATGAGCCGCGGTGGCGCAGTGGTCAGAGTGCAGTACTGCAGGATACTTCTGCTGACTGCCGGCTGACTGCAATTTGGCCCTTTGAATCTCACCAGGCTCAAGGTTGACTTAGCCTTCCGTCCTTCTGAGGTGGGTAAAATGAGGACCCAGATTGTTGGGGGCAAGAGGCTGACTCTGTAAACTGCTTAGAGAGGGCTGTAAAAGCATTACGAAGCGGGATATAAGTCTAAGGGCTATTGCTTTTCCTTCTCTCTCTCTCTCCTTCCTTCCTTCCCTCCCTCCCTCCTTCCTTCCTTCCTCCCTCCCTCTCTTCCCTCTTATTTCCTATCTCATTCTCCTTCCTGGTGGCACAGTGGTTAGAATGGTGCATTGCTGGCTGGCTCTGCCGACTGTCCGCAGTTCGATCCTCATGGGCCGCATGGTTGACTCAGCCTTCCGTCCTTCCTAGGTGGGTCAAATGAGGACCCAGATTGTTGGGGGCAAAAGGCTGACTCTGTAAACCGCTTAGAGAGGGCTGTGAAAAACACTGTGAAGCGGTATATAAGTCTAAGTGCTATTGCTATCTTATGTTTTATCACTAGTGGTCTGTATCTTACGATTAATGATTGGAACTACTGTGATTTAGGATCTATGGCTTATCATTGTCGTATGTGGGTACACTGAGAGTTTATGCACCAGAGACAAATTCCTTGTGTGTCGAATCACACAATATTATTGACCAATAAAGAGAACAGAACAGAATAACGGAGTTGGAAGGGACTTTGGAGGTCTTCTAGTCCAACCCCCTGCTCAGGCAGGAAGCCCTATACAGGTAGTCTTGGGCTTATGACCACGATGGAGTCCACAATTTCTGCTATTGAGTGAGACCTTTGTTAGTAGAGTTTTGCCCCATTTTACGAACTTTCCTACCACAGTTAAGTGGTAGGTGCTAAGTGAATCACTGCGGTTGATAAGTCAGTAAGACTGGTTGTTAAGTGAACTTGGCTTCCCCATGGATTTTGCTTGTCAGAAGGTCCTAAAGGGGGGGGAAATCACGTGACCCCCAAGTCACTGCAACCGTCGTAAATATGAACCAGTTGCCAAACATCTGAACTTTGTTTTTGTAAAAAAGATTTTTTAAATTTTCCTTTCAAATTCATTCTTAAAGATACATTCTTATAATTGCTATTTAACTTTTGCCAGTTCATATCATTTTTCCGCCTGTGTATTTACATTTTCATATTTTCTTATTTCCCCTCCCCCTGATTTAATAATGTGTCATCTGAGTTATTTATTTCATGTTTTGTTCCTTTTTCTTTCTATTTATATCTTTTTTTCCAAGCCACTCCTAAAATCACTCCCATGCGTTGTAGTTCACTGATTCCTCTTTGTCCTTTATTCTCAATGTCAACCTGTTCATTTCTGCACATTCTAATATCTTCTTTATTACCTCCCATTCTGATGGGATTTTGTCTGCTTTCCAATTTTGTGCAAATACAATTCTAGCTATTGTTTGTACAATCAAACATGAATCTTCTTTACTATACAAGAGCCGAGGTGGCGCAGTGGTTAAATTCAGCACTGCAGTTCAGCAGTTTGGCTGTTCAAATCCCACCAGGCTCAAGGTTGACTCAGCCTTCCATCCTTCCGAGGTGGGTAAAATGAGGACCCAGATTGTTGTTGGGGGCAATATGCTGACTCTGTAAACCGCTTAGAGAGGGCTGAAAGCCCTATGAAGCGGTATATAAGCCTAACTATTGCTATTGCTATTGCTATTTCTCTGGTAGAATACCCAATAAGAATGAATGTTTATTTATTTTTCATTTATACCTCTGAGAACTTTGATCACATGAGCAGGGAGGGTGCTAAAAAGTTGTAAAGTGTGAAAAAAAGTCTCTTTTTTCAGTGCTGTAACTTTGAACAGACACTAAATGAACTGTTGTAAATTAAGCGACTTAAGGCCGTTTTTCACACTTACAACCATTGCAGCTTCGCTGTGGTCGCACTTCCCTGTGGACCCTCGGCAAAGGACTCCTATTTATGACGATTGCTGCGGTGTCCCGGAGAGTCCCGCAATCCCCTTTTGCAACCTTCTCACGAGCAAAGTCAAAGGGGAAGCGAGATTCATTTAACAACCAGGTTGCTAACGTTAACAACGGCAGGGATTCACTTAACAACTGTGGCAAGAAACTGTCCTTCTTAGCAACAGAAGGGCTCACTTGTGTTCGTAAATCGGGAGCCGCCTGGATTGACTGATTCACGAGTAAAAGAATCTCAATGCCATTGGAGATTTCCTAGACGAGACAGGCCTAAAAAGGATGCTAAAGCTTCAAAAATGAAATATTTTAATTACCTACGATTTCCAAAACACACTTAGGCAGAATCAGTCTTGGCTTCGCAAGGCCCAGCTTTTCATACTGTAAGGGACAGAAAATAAATAGACATGTTTTCTACACCATGGTGAATTCAACGTCAATACCGCAACTAGATTTACCTTAGGAGGTAGAATTCCAGAGAAGGGAGTAACCACTTTTCCAAGTAACAAACTTTCTTAAAAGGCAGAAGCTTCTGTGAGCTCCCTTCATCAGGTGTATAAACTCCTAATTTTCTGCCACCGCAGGCTAACTCAGCTCTCTTCTCACAATGTGGATTGGGAGCTAGAGATTCTCACGCCAGCAATGTTAGTTTAATTCCTTCTGATCTTGGTTTCTTGCTTGCAGGTATTATGCATCTAGATAGCATTGTCACTTAAGGTCACTTAGAGTTTGCCAACTATTTACTATAAGTAACTATTTACTTACTTACTTATCTTGCCAGTATTGGTGAGGTGTGTGGGTTTTTCCTTGGTAATTCCGTCATTAGGGTATTGTTTTCTACTCGATTGTTTCTCTGGTATTAATCCCTGCTTATCTGGCTGCTGAATGCTGGAGACGATGTGTTCTATTTCTTGTTTCCTTCTAGGGTTTTTTTAAAAAATTGTCTCTTTTGAACAGTGTGTATATGGTTTCTCTTTAAGTGTTCATCAGTAGCTGATTTGTCTGCATGTCAAACTTCCAGGAATTCTCTAATGTTTGTGGAATTTGTGACCTGACAAAAGGGCGAACGACAAAACCGTGCCGACTAAACCGCGACGTCATCAACGCGACGACAACAACGCGGCGACAACAGCACGGAGACAGAAGGGCGATTTCAGTCGACAGAGGGGCGATTTAAGTTAAGGTAAGGGTTAGGTTTAGGGTTAGGTTTAGGGTTAAGTTTAGCGTTATGTTTAGGGTTAGTTTTAGGGTTAGGGTTAGCGTTACATTTAGGGTTAGGTTTAGGGTTAGGGTTAGGTTTAGTTTTACAGCGTGCTTCTGTTGTCGCGCTGTTGTCGGCGCGATTCAGTGCTCATTCGTCGGAGCGCTTTACAACACGCGGTTTTATCACCGCGGTTTAGTCGTGCGCGGTTTTGTCGTTCGCCCTTTTGTCGGTGAACCGTGGAATTAGCTCAGTCTAAGATGCTAACATCTCAGATTGCTTAATTATATAATTTATGGACAGAGTAAACCAAATTCAATTTAGTTTCAACATTGATTGTGAGCAATCAACCAAGCTCAGAAAATACCAGGGACACCACAGCTCAAACCCGAGCTGGAGATACTCTCTTCCACTGGAAAGTTGGTTGAATCAGTAACCTTAATGGCACAAGAAGCACAGAATAAATCTGTTAAGTGATGGAATGGCAAGAAAGCAAAGGCTGGCTGGGGAATTCTGGGAGTTGAAGTCCACAGGTCTTAAGGTTGCCAAGTTGGAGACCCCTGTTATAGAATAAACCTGAAGACCTGGCCTATTCTCAAAAGATTTCCTCAAGCAAGAAAAGGGTCTTACCAGAACTGATGTCCATTTGAAAAAATTGACCTTCTCTCCATCATGTATAAAATAGGCTTGACCACTCTGGAGAAAAATAAAAAGAAGGAATGAGAGAAGAGAAGTCTCTCTCCCCCCCCCCAGGCCAGATGCCCTTGTCCTCTTGGTCAAAATGGACCCAACATTACATCAGAAATGGAGAGGGACGTGCAGTCACTGGAGGCAGGGGAGGCGCGGCCTCACCAGTCTCATGAGGAAAAAGGAAAAAATTTTTAAAATAATTAAAAAGGCCAAGGAAGTTGCTGCCAGACTCCAAGTCACAGTGACTCTCTGAGTCTGCTTAGTGCTAACTGTAGAGGGAGGCGAGAGAACTAGGGGCCTCCTTTGCATAAGGGATTTTTCACCTTTGAAGAGTTAAGCAAGGGTTAAAAAGCGAAAAATTCCTTATGCAAAGGAGGCACATGATTCTCTCGCCTCCTCCTGCAGAGGGCACTTGGTTTAGAGGCTTTTTAAAAACATTTAAGCAGAGTCATCCACGTGGTGACTCTAGCAGCAACTATCCTAGCCTGCCTGGCCCTGGCTAGACCAAATCTTGCATTTTTGACGCAGCTGGCGTGCGGGCTGGCACATTTATTTTTATTTTTCATTTTTCGGCCTGCCATAGAGTGAAACATGTCCTGGTTTGTGGCCAGGAGGCACGCTGGGCACTTTAAAGTGCATGCCGCCACCCCGCTGTATGGCCGGGGTGGCGGCATGCACTTTAAAGTGCCAGCATGCCTCCCGGCCACAAACCAGGACATGTTTCGCTCTATGGCGGGCAGAGGCGCCATGCACTTTAAAGTGCCAGCATGCCTTCCGGGCCAGCCATTCAGGGGGACATGCTTGATGTGCTCCATCCCGGTGGGAGGAGAGGGCGAGGGAGGACTGGAGGCGATGGACAGGCGGCAAAGCAAGGCTGCTCGGGCGGCTGAGCCAGCCTGGGGAACGAGGGGCAGCATTGCCTCAGCCGCCCGAGCAGCCTCGCTTCGCCGTCCACCCGCCCGTCTCCTCCAGTCCTCCCTCGCCCTCTCTGCCCGCCGGGATGGAGCCAATGTTCCCTCTAAGGTGCGCGGCTGCCTCAGAAAATCTACTTAGCATGGGTGCGGGGACGGCAGCAGGAGCTTATGCGGCACAGCAGGTCTCCTAGGACCTCCTAGGTGCCGGCTGCGCCGCTCATTACCATCAGTCACCCCGTGTTCAGCAAAGCAAGCGCGGGGAAGTCCTTTGCAGGCGGCTAAGACTGGCCGCCCACAAATGACCTCCCCAAACTTGTTTTGATGAGTATGGGGCGACTGACGGTAGTTTGCGCTGGCCGCGCCCACTCAAACTAGCCTCAGTCGCCCCGTGTTCAGCAAAGCAAGCCCGGGGAGGTCCTTTGTGGGCAGCCAGTCTTAGCCGCTTGCGCCCGGCACTGCGGCTGAGGTGAAGCCCCAAAGCCCCCACTGCCACCGGAATATCTGCTGCCACCTCCTCCTCCTCCTCCTCCAACAGCACTGCCGGATTTGCCGCCCGACGCTGCGGCTGAGATGAAGCCGGCAAAGGTCTCACCGGCGCCCACGCCCGTGGCAGCGGCGTCTCCCCCTTCCCTCGGAGCACCTGAGCTGGGCTCCACATTACCCCTGCCCCCTCCTCCTCCACCGTGCTTTTGAGGAGCCATGAGTCCGCGGGAGGGGGCGGGAGCAGGAAAAAAGGCCACAGCGCCGGGCAGCAAATGTGGTGGTGCTGTTGGAGGAGGAGGCAGCAGCAGTTATTCTGGTGGTGGCGGGGGCTTGTCGGCATCTTTAGCGGCAGCCCTCCCGCCCCCCGTGAATAAAGCGAAGTGGAGCAGATCCATGCAGATGACGTCATCGCAACATGACTGGAGGAGGAATTCTGGGAGTTGAAGTCAGCGGGTCTTTTGCGCTTGCCTCACCGGCCATGAAGCTCACCGCATGTCACTGGAAATGGACTACTTACAGCAATGAAATTTCTCTCTGCTGTTAGAGCTTTTTCGGCGAGGAAGTAAGCTTGAATTAGATTACAAATATGAATCCAGTTCATCCAGGTCCCTGTGGTATCAAAGGTGAAGTACCGAAAATAGCACTGGATACTTTTCTACGGAAAAGAAACAGGAAAAAGCCATCCAATATTTCCGTGTGGGATGAAATACAACTAAGGCAGGAAGGAAGAAAGGAAGAAAGGAAAGCGGGAAGGAAGGAAGGAAAGAGGGAGGGAAGGAAGGAAGGAAGGAGGGAGGGAAGGAAGGAAGGAAGGAAGGAAGAAAGAAAGAAAGGAAGGAAGAAAGGAAAGCGGGAAGGAAGGAAGGAAGGAAGAAAGGAAGGAAGAAAGGAAAGTGGGAAGGAAGGAAGGAAGGAAGGAAGGAAGGAAGGAAGGAAGGAAGGAAGGAAGGAAGGAAGGCATGAGCCCCACGAGCCAAATAAAAGGGTTTTTTTTTTTTCGGGACAAGGAGTCTGCTTCGTGATTTGGTGAAGCCTAAGTCAGAACACAAAGTGAGACATCTGTTAACTGGCTTTCTGTCCCGATATACAACTTTCCTCGCCACCTTTTGCTAAGTGAACCACTGCAGCGGTGCAATTAGTCACGCGGTGGTGAAGTGCAATCTGGCTTCCCCACCGTGACCCGTCAAAACCGCGGTCCACAAAAGCGTGGTCGACGAAAGCGCGTATGTGACGTCATCACAGCGCGACGAAAAAGATCGAAAAATTGAAATAAAAATAAAATTACAGCAAGCCGATTCACATAAAGGTAAGGGTTAGGTTTAGGGTTAGGGTTAGGGTTAGGTTAAGGGTTAGGGTTAGGTTTAGAGCGTTAGCGTTACGTTTAGCGTTAGGTTAAGGTTAAGCGTTACGTTTTTCGTTAGGTTAAGGGTTAGGTTTAGGGTTAGGTTTGGGGGGGTTAGGGTAAGGTTTTCGCTTTATTTTTACATTTTTCGATCTTTTTCGTCGCGCTGTGATGACGTCACATACGCGCTTTCGTCGACCGCGCTTTTGTCTACCGCGGTTTTGTGGTGGAACCCTTCCCCACAGTGACTCAGACGGTCTCGCAAAAGGGGATCTCGTGACACCCACCCATCCCTCCCCAGGACGCTGCAACCGTCATAAATAGGAGTCTGTTGCCAAGCATCCGGATTTAAATCCCGTTCAAAGGTCAGAAAAGCAATGCCTACGATCAAGCGGGACATGTTTTTGTTCCCTCCCGGACCGTAGATCCCAGGTGTCCGAAGAGCACATGTTCGGAGCGTCTTTCCTCCTACGAGAGAAAACAAAATCATTCCATGGAAATTCTGCTGGAGAAATCCGTGGGGGAAAAAAGAAGTCATTGAGCAAGCATAAAACATAACTTCAGTTTTCACGACTTTTCCCCATCCAACCTGAATAGGTAGCTTTTGCTTTGCGACTGCTTTGGACTTTATTATTATTATCATGTGGTTAATCTTTGGTGAAATACACAGCCTTTGGGGCTGGTTGGTAGCTCAACCGCTTGAGTCCTAACCAAGGACCTAGGAACTGTGTGTTATTATTATTGTTATCATGTGGTTAATCTTTGGTGAAATTCACAGCCTTTGGGGCTGGTTGGTAGCTCAACCGCTTAAGTCCTAACCAAGGACCTAGGAACTGTGTGTTGTTGTTGTTGTTGTTGTTGTTATTATTATTATTATTATT